>NW_027507618.1:0-5000 GCF_052324685.1 Brachyhypopomus gauderio
CTTTTATAAACACAGTTTGTAAGTAACTTAATTGGCTGTCGATGGGTGAAGCACCCCCGCCCCCCTCCCCTCACACACCACAGGGTGCAAGCTCAAAGATAGTCCTTTGTTCTGGGAGAGCCTTGTGTCGTGTTTTACGTGTGTATGTGTGTGTGTGTGTGTGTATGGGGGGGATTGGGACACGTGTAGGGATAGGCGTGGCAGTCAAACAAAAAGGCACAAGAATCATGCCTATTACACGCCACAGATACTAAAATATCTCGTATGTAACGTGTATTAGGTGTGTGAAACTTACAGATATCTTCCAGCAGGCAGTGGCCTTCAGCACAGCGAGCTTCCTTTAATAGCAGCTTAGCCTGACGCCCTCGAGCGTGAGCAGGTCCTGTTCCTGGGCAGCGTGACACAGAGGAGCAGAGAGGTGTCGTCCTGGATCAGTTACATCAGAAAGGGAAGGGAAGCTTGGGCTTGTTATCCTGCAGGTCCCTGAGAGCAACACACAAACAGAAACACGGTGGAGAAACAGCCAGACAGTGGAGTACAAGCAGACCCATGCAGCCGATCACAGAGACACAACAAAGCCGGGGCAGGGAGCGAGACGGTGGTGACAGGACTAGCAGGACTCTTTCACTCATCACTCATTGGTTGCAATATGAATTAATCCAGTAAATCCAATCTCACATTGCTCTGCTTAGATCCCCCTGTCTCTGTCTCTGTCTGCCTGTCTGTCTGCCTCTCTCTGTCTCTCTGTTTCACTCAATGTCTTTCTCTCTCTGAAACAATATGTCATCCTTAAGATCATTCGTTCAATCTCGCCTAGATCCCTGAGGCACAGCATAAGAGCTGATTGTACTAAGACAGATGTTTGGGCTCCTGTGTGTGTGTGTGTGTGTGTGTGTGTTGGGGGGGTTGTGTGCATGTGGACATGCGCACGTGTCCTGACCCCACTTTACCAGACGTGGGGGGTGAGTTGAGAGGCTGGAGGTAGTGTTACTGAGGGGGGGGGGGGTGTGCAGGGGGAGTGAGGAGAGGCAGGATGACAGCGTGGACCACGCCGACACCACAGACAGCTGCTACTGAAATAAGAGAGACGGAACACTCACCATAAAGATGAGGGGAAAAACCACAGGAGTACTATCCCTCCCTTCTCCTCCTCTCCTCCCCTCCTCCTCCCCTCCTCCTCTCTCCTCACTCTCTCCTCCCCTCTCCTCCCCTCTCCTCCCCTCCCCTCTCCTCTCCTCTCCTCTCCTCCTCTCCTCTCCTCCTCTCCTCTCCTCCCCTCTCCTCCTCTCCTCCTCTCCTCTCCTCTTTGAAGTATGATAGAGGTTGGCAGGGTGAGGGTAATGATTAACTGGGATTTTAGTGGCTGGTACATTTTTTCCTCTTTAAACTCTCCCACACTCTCCCTTCATCCCCTCCCACTAACCCTATTCATCCCTCCATCTCTCCCTCTCTCCACTGTGCAAGCCGGACGTTCCGACGCTCTCGTTGTTGTCGTAGTGATTCAGGGAGCTCTGGAAACGTGGCATGCTCCAGTGAGGACTGTCAAAAGTGATTACAGGAGTGTGTGTGTGTGTGTGTGTGTGTGTGTGTGTGTGTGTGTGTGTGTGTGTGTGTGTGTGTGTGTGTGCGTGCGTGCATGCGTGTGTGAGTGTGAGTGTGTCAAAGAAAGAAAGAAAAGAAGATTACAGATGGTTCCGGAATAACAGTGAGCATGAAAGGTCATTCAAGGTGTCAGACTGTCGTCATGGATACTCAACACTCTGACGTTGCCTTTCTGATTATTCCCTAAAGACACAAAACAAAATGCACACACACACAAACAACTCAACAGTGTGTGTGTGTGTGTGTCTGTGTGTGTGTGCAGGGGGATATGTGAGTGTGTATATGTGAGTATTCTATCCATGTGCACAATGTGTTGCATGTGCATGTCCTTGGCAGGATGTTATTGAGAGACAAACCAGATGGTGACTTTCTCTTCGCTGAACTGTGTAAAGTATGTAAAACATTCATGTCATAAAGATTGTGTGTGTGTGTGCGTGTGTGTGTTTGTGTGTGTTTTGCAGACGGACTGTGTAAACTATGTCAAGGTGTTACATCACTTTAACCGCACTCACCTGTACGCCTGCGGAACTGGAGCCTTCCACCCTACCTGTGCCTACGTGCACGTGGGCCAGAAACTGGAGGTGGGCTGTGTGTGTGTGTGTGTGTGTGTGTGTGTGTGTGTGTGTGTGTGTGTGTGTGTGTGCGGAAGTGTGTATGTGTGTCCAAGTGTGTGTGTGTGCATGCGTGTGTGTGTGTGTGTGTGTGTGTGTGTGTGTGTGTGTGTATGTGTGCGTGTGTGTGTGTGTGTGTGCGGAAGTGTGTATGTGTGTCCAAGTGTGCGTGTGTGCATGCGTGTCTGTGTGTGTGTGTGTATATGTGTGTGTGTGTGTTTGTTCGTGTGTGTGTGTGTGTGTGTGTGTGTGTGTGTGTGTGTGTGTGTGTGTTTGTTCGTGTGTGTGTGTGTGTGTGTCTGTGTGTGTGTGTGTGTGTGTGTGTGTGTGTGTGTGTGTGTGTGTGTGTGTGTGTGTGTGTGTGTTTTGTATTCAGACAGAGACGTGAGTATAAAGTACTGGACCCTTAAGACTATGAGGAAGAATCCAGGTTTCCACTGGCAAATGCTTATTGGTGCTGAACACACGGATCTCCTTTCAACCCCCCTCCATCTCTCTCTCTCTCTCTCTCTCTCTCTCTCTCTCTCTCTCTCTCTCTCTCTCTCTCTCTCGACCAACAGGACCATGTGTTTCGCATCGATCCCTCCCTAGTAGAAGATGGTAAAGGGAAGAGTCCATATGATCCACGCCACAATGCAGCCTCTGTTCTGATTGGTCAGTACAGCCCTCTGTCTCTTTTTCTAAATATTCACCTCCAGACTTGTAGATGTGAGGAGCTTCCATAGATTTTTATAGCTATTCTAAGTGTCCATTAAACAAAGTGAGTTGAGGGCTGGGGCCGTAGTGAGGGCTGGGGGCGTGGTGAGGGCTGGGGGTGTGGTGAGGGCTGGGGGTGTGGTGAGGGCTGGGGGAGTGGTGAGGGCTGGGGGCGTGGTGAGGGCTGGGGGCGTGGTGAGGGCTGGGGCCGTGGTGAGGGCTGGGGCCGTGGTGAGGGCTCGGGGAGTGGTGAGGGCTGGGGCCGTGGTGAGGGCTGGGGGCGTGGTGAGGGCTGGGGGCGTGGTGAGGGCTGGGGGCGTGGTGAGGGCTGGGGCCGTGGTGAGGGCTCGGGGAGTGGTGAGGGCTGGGGCCGTGGTGAGGGCTGGGGGCGTGGTGAGGGCTGGGGGCGTGGTGAGGGCTGGGGCGTGGTGAGGGCTGGGGCCGTGGTGAGGGCTGGGGGCGTGGTGAGGGCTGGGGGCGTGGTGAGGGCTGGGGCCGTGGTGAGGGCTGGGGGCGTGGTGAGGGCTGGGGGCGTGGTGAGGGCTGGGGGCGTGGTGAGGGCTGGGGCCGTGGTGAGGGCTCGGGGAGTGGTGAGGGCTGGGGGCGTGGTGAGGGCTGGGGGTGTGGTGAGGGCTGGGGGTGTGGTGAGGGCTGGGGGCGTGGTGAGGGCTGGGGGCGTGGTGAGGGCTGGGGGTGTGGTGAGGGCTGGGGGTGTGGTGAGGGCTGGGGGCGTGGTGAGGGCTGGGGGCGTGGTGAGGGCTGGGGCCGTGGTGAGGGCTGGGGCCGTGGTGAGGGCTGGGGGTGTGGTGAGGGCTGGGGGCGTGGTGAGGGCTGGGGGTGTGGTGAGGGCTGGGGCCGTGGTGAGGGCTGGGGGAGTGGTGAGGGCTGGGGGCGTGGTGAGGGCTGGGGGAGTGGTGAGGGCTGGGGGCGTGGTGAGGGCTGGGGGTGTGGTGAGGGCTGGGGGCGTGGTGAGGGCTGGGGGCATGGTGAAAGGACATGTGCTTATGTGTGAGTTCTCCTGACCTGTGGGCTCTCCTAGGTGATGAGCTGTATTCAGG
The DNA here is from genome assembly GCF_052324685.1 of Brachyhypopomus gauderio. Lineage (NCBI taxonomy): Eukaryota > Metazoa > Chordata > Actinopteri > Gymnotiformes > Hypopomidae > Brachyhypopomus > Brachyhypopomus gauderio. The sequence goes on from NW_027507618.1 coordinate 3,968, forward strand.
CGTGGCCACTGATCTGATGGGGCGGGACTTCACCATTTTCCGAAGTCTGGGACACAGGCCTTCCATAAGAACCGAACAACATGACTCTCGCTGGCTTAACGGTGTGTGTGTGTGTGTGGGGGGGGGGGTTGGATATGTGGGTGTGTGGGGATGTGTGGAGGTGTATGAAGATGTGTGGGTGTGTGAGGGTGTGCGGGGGTATCAGAGTGTGTGGGGGTCTCGGAGGTTGTGTATCATGTTCTACCCATTAGTCTGTTGCTAAAGCCTTCAAGTGTTTGAAGTTGCTCAGATAGAAGCCCTGACTTTAATCTCATTGCTTTGTTTGCATGTGTGTGTGTTCCAGAACCGAAGTTCATAGGCGCGTTTGCAGTTCCAGAGAGTGAAAACCCTGATGACGATAAAGTCTTCTTCTTCTTCCGAGAAACTGCTGTTGAAGCTCAAGGCTTTGGCAAGGTCACCTACGCTCGGATTGGTCAGCTGTGCCGGGTAGGCAGACACATGACTAGAATCACTGGAAGATTCAAGATGAAATAAACTGATTCAAGGTTTATGAGACCTTGTATTTACTGTGTGTTTGCTTGCATGTGCGTATGTGTGTGCCTATGTTTATATGTGTGTGCGTGTTTTTGTATGTGCACATGTATGATGTGTGTGTGTGTGTGTATGTGTGTGTGTGTGTGTTGTAGAATGACATGGGAGGCCAGCGTAGCTTGGTGAACAAGTGGACAACATTTCTAAAGACTAGACTTGTCTGCTCTGTGCCAGGCAATGATGGCAGTGAAACACACTTCGATGAGCTTAGTAAGAACACACACACACACACACACACACACACACACACACACACACACACAAACACACACATGCACACACACACACACAAACACACACACACATTAACTCGGTGCAACCGATCCATTGCTGTCAGAGTCCCCAGTGACAGTTTAAGGTATGACTTGAGGATATGTTTGTTTGACCTTTGACCCTTGTTTCAACCTTAAGGGGATGTGTTCCTGCTGCAGACACGAGACAG
>NW_027507618.1:10000-27500 GCF_052324685.1 Brachyhypopomus gauderio
CCCCTGCAGCAACAGCTGTACGTGGGCTCAGAGACGGGCGTAGCACAGGTGGCGCTGCACCGCTGCAGTATGTACGGTAAAGCCTGTGCGGAGTGCTGCCTGGCCCGAGACCCCTACTGCGCCTGGGACGGCCACGCCTGCACCCGCTACCTGCCCAACACCAAGAGGTGCTGGCGTCACACCCAACACTGCCTCACACACTTCTACCACACCGGGTGGTGCATTAACTCAGACATAACTCTGGGTGTGTGTGTGTGTGTGTGTGTGTGTGTGTTTCAAGTAGGCGGTTTCGTCGTCAAGATGTGAGGAACGGTGATCCCAACACTCTCTGTTCAGGAGGTGAGCTTGCATACCTCACATCATCCTCTAGAGGGCAGTGTGCTACATTGCACCTCCATACTTTGGCGTTTCGTACGTTCATGTGGCTGCTCTCTGCTGTGTGCAGACCACCATAAGCAGCGTGTCGTGGAGAGGAAGCTGTATGGCGTGGAGGGGAGTAGCTCCTTCCTGGAGTGCCTCCCCAAATCCCTACAGGCTCAGGTCACCTGGACCTACCAGAGACACCCAAACAACCCACGAGAAGAGGTGAGAAAGAGCCAGTGCAGACAAGTGAGAAAAAAGAAGGAGGGAGCAACAGATGAGAAATGAGAGAAAATGCACACTGATGAAAACTGGGTATAGAGGTACTCTGAGAAACTGAAGGGTAAATGAGACAAGAGGAGATGCTGAGAGAGAAGATGGGAACACCCTGGATGAGGGTAGAGATGGAGAACAGAGAAATAATAGGAGAAAGACATGAGACAGACAGGAGAAATACAGGAGCTTGAGATGAGATGATAAATCAGAGAAATTGGGTCTGTCCATATCTTTAAGATCACTCCTGCCCAGTACTGACGGTTATCTCATTACCTGTCTCATGTCTGCAGGTGCACCCAGATGATCGCGTGTTGCAGACAGAGCGCGGTTTGCTGCTACGTCGTGTGCTGCGCAGAGATGGAGGTGTGTACCAGTGTCATGCGATGGAGCACGGATTCACCCAAACACTCCTCGGCATCACTTTAGAGGTCCTGCCCTCGACAAGCTCCGCCTCCAACCCTCACAGCTCCTCCCACAGCCAAGGACAGGCCACCAACCAGAAGCTGTGGTACAGAGACTTTATGCAATTGGTCGATCATCCTAACCTGACCACCGTCGACCAGATTTGTGAGCAGGTTTGGTCACGCAAGCGTGGCCAATCGGGCAAAGCCGTGCCAGACCCATCCATTGAGGCCCCGCCCACTGATGCATTGCACTCTGGCCACAAGAAGTGGAAACACCTGAAGGAGGTGAGGAAGGGGCGGAACCGCAGAACGCATGACGGACGACCCGCCTCTCGAGCGCCTCGGAATGCGGGAGAGTAACGAGGGATGGAAGGATATAAAGAGGAGGAGGAGAGAGACTGCGAAAGAGAGATCACTGGAGTGGGACACAACCGCACACTATATTGCATTTAGTGACCTTTGATCATATAACACAACATTTCTACATGTTATATCTCCACTTACAATGTTCTAGTGCCCCAGCATCTCAGTTGACCTGCTGCCACTACCCCGCCAGCTGCATTCTACTGCCCGGATACTGACTCACACCTTCTACTACCCCAGAAGCATGCTTAAACCCCACACACTGTGCGTGGGTTCACTGCATTCTCTCATTCGACCACACACACACACACACACACACACACACACACACACACACACACACACACACACACACACACACACACACACCCTCCTGATGGTCTCCACCCCCTGCATGCTGTCTGTGACTCGTACCTTATTTCTGCTAATCCAGCTGTTTTGAGCTCCTCTACCTTGACTGCTTCCACTCAGAAGGATGGCAAGTTTACCCAGTTAGACACAAATACACACAAACACGCACATGTACGCACACACACACACACACAAACTGATGCAATAATAATTTGTATTGAGTATCTTCATGGAGACAGAAGCCCCGCTAAAAATGGACAGAATATGATGTCATTATGAAACATGTGGCTCAGATTACAAAAGGTGGAATATTCTAAACCATAGAACTGTTATCCACACACACACATGGTACATCTGTTCATACACATGCATGCAATGACTAGGTGCACCATACACACACACACACACACACACACACACACACACACACACACACACACACACACACACACACACACACACACACACACACACACACACTCTCTTTTTTAGATAAATCCATGTATGTTTCTCTTATGTGTTTTTCTATGGGTTTTTGTGCTCTGTGCTGTTTGTGTTGTGAAATATAATAGACTCTGTGTCTCTCAGTGGGGCCCCTGAACCACTGGAACCACTCAAACCACTATAACCACTGTAAACCACTCCACAGCTCCCAACCACTAGCTGCCTGGCCCTGCCCAGCTGCAAGCTGCCCACAGGGATTCCCCTGGCAACAACGGCTTAGGCAACGAGGGCAACTCAGAACTGTGAACTCAGATCTTATGATGCAAAATATCAGCATAATAACCAAAACGGAGTGGAGACGAAAATCAGCAGTGCCTTTGAGAAACGCTTGAGACTCGTGGAGGCTCATGGAGACTCGTGGAGACTTGTGAAGACTCATGGAGACTTGTGAAGACTTGTGAAGACTCATGGAGATTCAAGGAGATTCGTGGAGACTCGTGGAGATTCAAGGAGACTTGTGGAGACTCATGGAGACTCGTGGAGATTCAAGGAGACTCGTGGAGACTCATGGGGCCTGAAACAGCTGATTGCTAGCTGCTCACTAGCCACACCTCTTGGACAAAAACTCCTTTGGGCAACTTAAAGGGCAACCAAAGGGGGCTTTTGCCCCAACAAATCTCATTTTTCTGTGAGTTACCGAATAATAATTACAGACAAACATTGGTTGGGAGAAAAGGAAGCCCTTGCGTGCTTTGGTTGTGTGCTAAAATCTTGTGCGTGTGTTTCTACTGGGTAAATGAGGGTGTCATGGTACCCTAGGCAGACAGGAGTGTGGCTAGAGAAAATATTTCAAATGGAATATCTTTCATCTCTTTTGCACCCATCACTGATCTGCTGACTATTGACAAGACAAAAGGTGTCTGTTTGTATGTTCAGATGTGTGTATGTGTGTATGTGTGGTGTGTGTGTGTGTGTGTGTGTGTGTGTGTGTGTGTGTGTCTGCGTGCCGCTGTGTGTAGTGCATGCTCATGGCTTTGAAATATACTGTAGGTCCACTTATTAAACATTTTAATACACTCTATTAAAGGTACTAAAAGAACTCAATATTATAATAAATGATTATTTACAATACGGTTTATGAATTTAAAAAGGGCAAACAATGCCGCCTTTTACTGTCCTATTAATATCAGATTTATCCACTGACCGACCATCCCATTAGTCAGAGATATTTAAGCTGTAACTGGACTGAAGTCACTCTCAGTGGTGAATCATACTCCTCCCCTACATCACACTGGCTCTAGTCAGTAATGTCAATTCAATCTTTTCTGTGCCATTAACAACTATGCTTTTGGAGGAACGTGATGTTATCTTAATGTTTGACTACTTCTGTGATGCCAAATTTACTTCTGATATCTCCCGGAGGAGTTTGAGGTTCAGCACGTGTGGGTGGGAGCTGGGAAATGAGTCTTAAAGGTGCCAGATAACCGAGCTGTTGCGCTTGGATTTGACCACTAGAGAGCACTGTTGAGTTGGCGTCGATATAGCCGGACTAACAAATGGGAAATCGCTGACTTGAAGAAGCGTTAGGGCCAGGCAGGTCTACATTGGATAAGAGTGCCATCATGTGGCAACTGTGGGCATTGCCCCGATGTTGTGCAAGCGTTAGCAGTGAATCAATGACTTTGTAAGATAATCAATTATAATTCCCCATTCGGTTTTTTAAAATATATACATATAAGAGTGTATTTGGTTGGAGTTGGTGGGCCGTTGTGCTATTTATAATGCTTTATGATATAAAGGCTGGTTACACCAGTTCTTGTTTGTTTGCATGACTAAAGACGTGTAGTTGAGCGTTCTGACAATGGAGGGGAGGCACAGTTTCATCATTGGTTATCTGGTGTTCTTATGGAATATTTATGACTTAATAAGCTAATATGTAGTGGTGAATTGTGCCGATTTTGACATTTGTAATATATCCACTCAGCTACAATAGAAAACTGGAGAAAATATTTGTATATTTTGCTCTTTGTTCGTTCTCTTCTTTTTAAACCATATTTAAGAACTGAATCCAAAACAATCTTTGTAGAAAACCTTCTCCATGATTATATTTTACAAATGCTTTCTAAAAGATCACCCAAATGATCCATCCCAACTCATTGATTTTTTTACATAGTGACACTTCTCAACATTTGAGAGACAGTGAGAAAAATGTGTGTCCATGTGTGTGTGCGTGTGTGTGTGTGTGTGTGTTTGGCGGGGGGTTATAGGTGTGGATGGGTGGTTGTGTTTACATGTCTCCTGTTCTATGTTATAACTTCTGTAATCTATTGGGTAAAAGTGTGAGTTAATTGTATAGAGAGGTCAAAGGTTGAAGGCCAAAGTTGATGTGGAACACTGTAGTTCTATGTGGTTTGTTGCATCAGACTGTATTTGATTAACACAAAGAAATAAACAGTTACTTCAAAAGATCTAAACATCAATGATTCATATTTTAATTCAGGTAACAAGCTTATAACATGGAAGAATGCAAAATGCTCAGCTTGTCAGTTTGTTCTAATTATCTCATCTACCACAAGAGGTCAGAGCTGTGCATGTGCACGTTTCATACATATGTGTATACCTTTATTTTACATGCATATATGCAGGGTGTGTCAAATTGGCACACTAGCTTTCAGTCACTTTTTTCCGGAGGCAAGGTGACCATATTTTGTTTTTTCAAACAGAGCACAGTGATAACATCTATACTCAACCAAATGTATTTACAGAACCAACATCTTCCTTATGCTTATATGACCAGATAAACTTGTTCCTCTCCATGCAGCTATTGCTCTCGAATAAAAATAAATAATGATATTAAAAATCAGTAGTTTTAAAAATCCAGTTCTTCAGTGGACACTTGTCAGTAGTTATCCAGGCATACCCCGGAAAATCAAGCTATTGTAGATACAAAAATAATATTTTAACAAGGCATATATAGTCTAATACAGACTACCAGGGCCGGAGTGGGCCCCTTTTTCAGCCCGGGAGTTTCATGCCCAAATCCAGCCCAAAATTATTTTCCCCCAAACTAGAGATTGACATGTGCTGGCCCATGGGGAATCCTCCCGAATCTCCCGATTAGCCACTCTGGCTCTGCAGACTACCAAACAAACTCTGGCCACTAAACACTTATAAACACCTATAAATCTGTCAGATATGCTTTTAATAGACTTACAAGTAAAATTGTCTTTGAAATGCGTTCTACTCACAGACACCTATGAGGGAGATGAAGAGAAAGTACAGTCATCTTACCTGAGGTGACTTCAGCAGGTCTGCAGGTGACCAGAGGTGGTGGGAGTACGTTTGGACCTGCTGTGGGTCTGTGTGAGAACACGTACGGCTCAGTAACCTCAGACCAGAGTGAGGTCCTGTTATCATAAGGTGGCAGAGTTGCTCAGCAGTTTTGCTATAACTCTTAAATTCCTTGTTTGTTTTCTTTTGGTTTTGGACATGTTGCTGTGACATTTGCATATACGTGTCTGATTATGTGATTTTATTACATCTTCTGATTCTGTTTTCAGTTGTTCAGTAGATTGCTGGTTCTTATCGTGTTGCTTATGGTTAACTACATGATCAAATGTAATTGCTAAATACCATCTATTGCCAGCAAGGTGTATGAGTGTGTGTATGAGATAGAAAGAAAGTGTAAAGGTCAATTTTATCTAAAAGCCGGCCACCTTTTAGTTACACCCCCCCCCCCCCCCCACACACACACACACACACACAGATCCAACAACTATGATTAATGATCCCAATTAGCCTTAATTACCTCCGTTAGGTAGGATCGTTAACCTCTCTACCTCTTGTTAGGCATGTTGACATAAAGGAGACCTGCTTTTTGTGTCAGCACACTTTCACTCTTTCAGTTCTTTACTTTTCATGCTAACTAACACTGTGACACACACACACACACACAGACACACACACACACACTAGTTTAAAGTCTCTTTGGACATTCTGCCTTTCGTTCTCCTGAACACACTTTATACTTTCACACACATGCTGTTTGTTCTACACGTCTTTTCAGTCCTGCACCCTTCAATGCTCCCTGGCGCCTCCTACTCTCTCAATTACAGCCCCCCCCCCGCGCACACACACACACACACACACACACACACACACACACACACACTATGAATGGTGTGTGAGTTGAGCAGGAGTGTTTCTGAAAGGAGAATGAGAAAACAAACGAATGGTGCTGATGGAGGAGAAGTGGAAAGAGGAGTTTACACAGTCAGCAGAGAAAAGCAAGGAGCCCTGATGGAGAGGAAATGAGATAAGAAGCTGAAAGAGAGAGATGTTAACTGAGCTGAGCTCTGAATGAGAAAGACATTAAATTAACTGACCTCTAAATGAGAGAAGGAGGTAACTGAGATGAGCTCTGAATGAGAGAGACGTTACTCGAGTTGAGCTCTGAATAAGAGGAGTTATCTGAGCTGAGCTCTAAATCAAAGGAATTAACGGAGCTGAGCTATGAAAGAGACATGAATTAATAGTGCTGGGCTCTAAACGAGAGAGGAGATAATTGATTGGAGATCTAAAAAATAATAATTTATTTTATACAGTATCACCTGCATCAGCTGATGCAGAGTGAAAATTCTGACAAGGAGTGAACTTCCTGAGGGGGATAGACTTAATTTAACGAAGGTGTGTCAAACACCAATGACTCTTCTCCTGTGAATGTTTTGTCTTCGTCTGCTTGTGTGTGTGTGTGTGTGTGTGTGTGTGTGTGTGTGGTGTGTGTGTGTGTGTCCTTGGAATCAATTCCTTTGCTTGGGATGAAGTGATTAGTTTTATAACACAGCTGTACTCTTGCATACAAACACACACCCACACACAGATTGCCAGTGTGTGTGTGTGTGTGTGTGTGTGTGTGTGTGTGTGTGTGTGTGTGTGTGTGTGTGTGTGTGTATGTGTGTGTGGTGTGTAGCTGGGTGTAGCTGACCCTGAGAGCTTTTCCATGCCTTTGAACAGGAAATGGATCATTAGGGCTCATGACAGTAAACAGTGCTCCCACCTCTGGGATATTTCCCTCGTGTTTGCTTTTGTACACATTTGTTTACAATGGAGACTCACAAACAAGAACAGGACACTATATCTAGGGCACTATATCTAGGGCACTATATCTAGGGTTGCATTTCTATTAACATACATACGTCACTTCAGCAGGTTTCCCCTCCTGAAATATAGAAGCACAGAGAATGACTAAACTATGTAGACTAACTGCATAAATCATTTCTGGACCATAATTTGGATTAGGATTAGGGTTAGGAACTGCAGGTTAGGCCTTTGAACTACAGGTTATGTAGTTCAAAATTGTAACACTGCATCTATTAAATGCTTCAAAACAAGAAACTAAAAATTATAAAATGTCACGTAAATTCCAATGAAACCCCCAAAAATGCTAAAATTGAGCAGAAACGTGCATGCAGTAAGACGTTCCTCACAAGCTGATTACAAGCTAACTGTGACAGCCACATTTTTATACTTCTCTTTAATCTTGCTCTTTAGTCCTACAGTTTCTCTAGGACAGGAAATCCAGAGCTCATGACCATAATAAGAAAAGGCAGGTCCACATTCTTAATCAGGCAGTGGGCAGGACCAGAATATTAATGACAAAGTTACATTAAACCAGTGTGCAGTTATTGTAACAGAGGATTGCCGATTGCAGAGCCATCATATCTGGTGTCTGAAGTGAATGTGTATTGTAGGGGAGACATATTTCTCTTGCAGGAACATGCCAAAGACTCATTTCACTAGGGTGCACAGTGGGGTGAGACCATGAAGGCACTGACAGGTCCTTGAACATCTCCCCAGATCAGCTCCAGGAGACATGGAGCCAGCGTGGTCTGAGAACAGGTGTAACGTCCTCCCACGTTTTCACGCGGGTCAAAATTCTCGTTTTGCAGCTGTTGAGAGAGTGTCACGGACTCTGGATATAATTCCCAGAATGCAGTTTTGCAAATGTACTTATATGGGTCTTAAAACTAAGCTCAATGCTGAAAGGAACTCCTGGAGTTCTCATGGCATTGTAGCGTTTCTTGGTTTACTCAGTAACAAAGACAGGATCTATAACCTGCATCTCTGAGCCACCTGATACACATATGTGGATATGTATGAAGATATCCAGTAAAACAAGTATCACTGATGTTTAACATGTACAGCAGCCAGAGGGCGTGGCTACACCTGCTCTCTTTGATTGCTTCGTTAAACCAACGATCACTTATAATAACGAACGAGCACTGATGCACCACGTTTGACTTCCAAAGTGAATGTTTTTGCATTGTAGGGGCCACATTTTTAAGTCATGCGGTATTTATTTATAATTTTTGTTTCTTTAGCGTCAGGCATAGATTGATGAACTGCAGCACCTCAGTGGTGTGTGCGTTCTGTGGTTCCTGTGTGTGAAACACGTCGTGAGAAACCACAGGGCAAGGACGTGCATGAGTGTCGCTGAATTACGGTGCCTGTGGGTGAGAATGTTTGATGAGGTGACAGCGGAGAAACAGAGCGATCCCAGAATCACGTGATCCGCGGTGACGTGACCATCGTCTCCACCCTGAGTCACAGAGCATCAGTCCCACAGCGTTTGGACTTGGTTTTGGCTCCGTACCAGTCTGTATCGGGTCACTGTCAGACAGCCTTACAGAAACGTGTTCCTGCCATCTTCCCCCAGCAGTTCTGTCTGCTGTTTATACGCTGCTCATCTGTGCATTGTGTGGGTGATGTGTGCTTTACAGGAACACGTGACATAAACCCCCCTATCTGGACACACTCACTACTCTTCAGTATATGCAAAATAGTTTTCTCTGGGGGAAAAAAGCTTTTCAAAGTCAAAATCCCATATGCAGACACACACAGAATCCCTCAGGCATCTGCCCAACTCACACACACACACACACACACACACACACACACACACACACACGCGCGCACACACACACACACACACACACACACAATAGGATACACTCACAGTCGTCACTGTTACAGGACTGATAAGGCCACAGACAGTTTTATTTATCACTGAAGAGAAAACCCACATCTGTGCACTTAGCATGCAAAGAAATATTTTAAATAAGACATAAATACATCACGTATTCCAATACACACTCTTCACACACTTGGGTTCATGGGTTATTTACATAGGGGGGGTGAACTACAGTGTTGAAACAAGAATAAACCAGTCTGTTAAAATCAGTCCAACGGTGGACAAAGGTGATGGAGAGATGGTGAAGTGAGGAGAGATAAACAGTGTTATGTGTGAGGAGAACTGCTAGCCAGGCTGAAACACTCCAGGCCTGAAAGAGATATTTGTAGGCGTTGGTGTTTTTGCAGGGTTTTCTTTTTCAATATTTGATTAAAGGTTGGGAAATATTTACTCTATGGTTAGAACATTACCATATTCAAATGGCAGTGCAACTGAGCTGAGTCGTCCAGTCATCGTAAGGTTTTTCATTCATTAACTGGAATTTTTTAATCGATGTCATGAAGCAGTATCATTAATTACATTAATTACTGACACACAGTAGTATCTCCAGTATACTAGCATATAAGAAGTTCATTAGGAGTTCATTAGGGTTGTGAATGGAGGGTCACAGATGTAGTGGACCACAGAGACAGACCCACAGTTGGAGGGTTTCATTGTCCCTGCTGCCCCCCTTGGGGACATTAGACCCACAGCAGGATTTTTAGTGGAAACAAACTGCATGTTTCCGGATCTCTGTGAGCACGAGACCTCCAGAGCCGGAGTGGTCCACAGATGCTGGGCTGAAGAACGCTTCACTTGACACGCTCACAGCTTGTCCTGTCCTTCAGAGACTCCCACAAGACATTGGATGACGTCAAGAATGAACACTTAAACATTCTGAACATCCAAACAGTGGTAAAGATTCCCCCTATTCATAAACCTCACGCCCTTTCACCCAGTACTGGTGTCTCTTTACAAGATATTAAATCAAAAAGGTATTCTGTCTTCAGAGCGCTCTGGACTGCTCATCATAGAATAACATATGCACACACACACACACACACACACACACACACGCACACACACACATGCACGCACATATGCACACACACACACACACACACACACATGCACGCACACACGCACGCACACACGCACACATGCACACATACACACATGGAGATCAGTACAGTAATCAGCTTGACACAAATATTGTTATGTGATGTAAGGATTAGCATGTAGTCAGACCTCACTGTCTGATTACAGTGACTACAAACTGATCAGAACCAGTAGCTCTCTACAGCAAAGCGGGTAAATAATTATTTGTCAAGTGGGGGCTTCACACATTGAGCCATTTAGACAGTTCAGATGCCCTTAAAGAAACAAACGGCCTCTTATGAGCTCTTCACGCTGCGAGGATCTCGCAAATCCTGAAGAATTTCTAGATGAGCAGAAAGCGCCTGGCTGAAATCCAGCATTCTGAGACGAATGTGAGAAACACACCCAGAACTTGTCAGAGTCTGCAGTAGAGACCTGCAGGAAGATGAACGTCCACGGCAGTGACACATGTAGGTGCAGACCCACATCAGCTGGGCTGGTCCTGCTGAAACCACATTCTGTCTTCAAATGATGACAAATCACTGAACACCATGACATTGGAGCTGGCGCCACGGTTACCCAGAGCTCATCCTGAACAGACATAAGAGTCTCCAGTAGGCTAAATAAACACAGAGAGAAGAGAGAGTCTTTTGGGGAGAGTGTGAGAGTGTGAGAGTGTGAGTGTGTGTGTGTGTGTGTGTGTATGAGTGAGTGTCTAGGGTTATAACTGAGTGTGTCTTCTCTTTATTCATAAGTCCATCATTCTTACTTTCCTGTGTGTGTGTGTGTGTGTGTGTGTGTGTGTGTGTGTGTGTGTGTGTGTGTGTGTGTGTGTGTGTGTGTGTGTCACTCTAATGCATGTGTGTCTCGTGGTGTACGGCTCCGCTCGGACGTGTTCTTGACCACTCGGGTTTTCCTCGCCATGTCTTGGGCCTGACGGTATTTGTCCAGCATGCTCTTGTGTTTCCGTCGCAGTTTCTCATTGCACCAAACACGCTCACAGTATTGCTCTACTTGAGGGAGATTCGATGGACCAATCAGCTGCAAGATGTCCTTAAACCACCCCTTAGATGGTGTGCGGTTGGATGGGCCCAGGTGGGAGGGGCACGGTGACCACACCCTATACTTGCTCTCACGCGACAGTAGGTCAGTGAGGGTGTCTCCTCGTAACACGTCCAGCCAGACCCGGGAGATGGTCTGGGTGAAGCCGTGTTCCCGGGAGCGGCACACGTACACGCCTTCGTCATGGCGTAGCAGGCGACGGAAGAGCAGACCCTCCTCTGTTTGAAACACACGCTCGTTCAGCACCACCTGCAGGACCAGACACCAGACACGCAAGAGGAGACTTCATCCACCCAAACCCGACATCTAACATAACCCAGAACTTTCAAGTCTTACATAAAAGTCTCAGTTTGGTGCCTAAAGACGTTTTTGAACCTGACTATGGTCTTTAAAACAGATTAAGGTTTGCGTGTGACTTAGTTGTGGTTCTCTATCAAGCACAGATAGACATAGGACATGTAGTATATTGTTCACTATGGGACATGTAGTATATTGTTTACAATGGGACATGTAGTATATTGTTTACAATGGGACATGTGGTTTATTGTTTATTATGGAATATGTTGTGAATTGTTCACTATGGGACATGTAGTTTATTTGTTATTATGAAATATGTAGTATACTGTTTACTATGGGACATATAGTATATTGTTTACTAAGGAACATGTGGTATATTATTTTCTATGGGACATGTATATTGTTTACTATGGGACATATAGTATATTGTTTACAATGGGACATGTAGTATATTGTTTACTGCAGGAATAACAAACTAAGTCCTAAAAAGCTTAGGAAAGTTCAGGAAGAGTTTCACATTTTAAATATCATAATGACGCAAAAAAAAAAATTATACAGTAAAGACTCAAAGACTCAGTCCTTTCCTCTGCCGTCTGCCATTTTACATGTAAACAGCAAAGAGGAAACTATGCTAAGATGTTCAGTAAAACATTTAGTAAAGGTCGTTTGAACAGTGGGTTCCTCTCACCTCCTCCAGGTGTTCGTCACGTTGTGTATGCCAAGTGACTGTAGCTTGTGGAGATCGCGGGACACATTCGAGAAATGTGCTGTTGTTTTCAGTCCCGTATACAACTCGGTCTTCAACCATGTCCACGTCTTCAAACACAGACGCGGCACGTTTAGCACACAGAAACAATCACACACTTTAAACTCTAAAAGATTTTGAGACTTTGTTTTGTTTTTTGCCAAATACCCAAAAGAAGTCAGATGGGTGTGTGTATGTGTGTGTACAGGTGCTGACAGACGTGACAGACTTTGAGAACATTCAAAGTGGTTCACTGAGAGGTCAGACTCAAGTTTCCATAATGTAGGCAGGTGTGTGTGAAGAAGAGGTGTCAGGGTGGTTTAGTCAGAGGTTAATGCTTGAGTTTCCACATGCAGCTGTGTATGTGTGTGTATGTATGTGTGTGTGTGTGTGTGTGTGTGTGTGTTGTGTGTTGGCCCCTCCTCTCTCTCAGGCATGGAAACACCTTCCTGCTCTGGTTGATTCTTCTCTTCTGTCTTTACTCTCTCACACTCGTGGTGAGAGACAGTGTGATGTGGTTCAGTTAAACGGTTCAGTGTGACTCTTCAGTGCCGTGAGGGGTTCGTAGGGTTCACTTGAACACAGTGAGAGACGCACAGACTACCAGAGCACCATCTAGATTGAGCAACAGACCACTTAGCTGAGCTGATGAAGGCCTACACTTCACCCACTAGTCAGCTGATTTTAGAACCTTTAAAATTTCCTTAGCAGTGCATTTTAGGGAGTTTCTAAATTCATCTCTTTATGATGATCACATAGTTTATGGGGTGTTTATTAGATTATATTTATACTTTGAAGGTACTATGACATTTTATGGATTCACACCATAAATAAATCCTTGTTTTTAAAGGTATTTCATTCAGATGCACTTTTCTCTCTCCCAGCACCCCCACCTCTCTCTCTCTCTCTCTCTCTCTCTCTCTCTCTCTCTCTCTCTCTCTCTCTCTCTCTCTCTCTCTCTCTCACCACTCTGGTTCTGGTCCGTGCACTGCAGGGCGGGGTTGGCGTGGCGGATGTCTTGTCTGCGGTGGCGTCTCTTGGTGTTGGGCAGGTAGCGGGTGCAGGCGTGGCCGTCCCAGGCGCAGTAGGGGTCTCGGGCCAGGCAGCACTCCGCACAGGCTTTACCGTACATACTGCAGCGGTGCAGCGCCACCTGTGCTACGCCCGTCTCTGAGCCCACGTACAGCTGTTGCTGCAGGGGTGGAGAACACCAAAAGAGCATTGAGTATTTTATATATACACACTGAGATATGAGTGTGTGTATATTAATATACTGTGTGTGTGTGTGTGTGTGTGTGTGTATATATATATATATATATATATACTGTATATGCTTTTAAGTGTATTGTTCTTCATTTGTGGTGGTAAGAAGATGGTTCTCAGCTGCTCACCCTCTTCACGGAGATCTCCATGGAGGTGATGGGCGTCGGCTCCTGGTGAGAGGTGGATGGAGACGGAGGTTCTACAGTCATTCACTAGTCCTGCTGCAAACGTGCAAAAACGCACAGACGGGAGCGCGCACCCACCTTGAAGAGCTGCAGCTCCTCCAGAGTGATCTCCTCAGTGGTGAGAGAGTTCCCGCTCCGCAGTGCGATGACCTTCAGGACAGTGCCGATGTCTGCAGAGTTCAAAGGTCAAAGGGCATCCCCGACAACATGTAATCGATACTGAATGCAGCTGCTCTTTATATATAGACGTACAAGGGACACACTCTCACACACACACAGAGACACATACACACACACACATACACACGCACGCACGCACACACACACACACACACACACACACACACACACGCACACGTGCACATGTGTACCTGTGCCCAGGAAGAGGATGTCGTAGGGCCCGTCCTCAGCTTGCGTGCGGTCGACAGCGATGTGTGTGAGCCTGTAGGGGGCGCCGGTGCGCAGTAGGAGGGGCTGGCGCTGCGCTGGGTGGATATCTTGCCACATTAGAGGGTGGGAACGTGCAAACTGTAGAACTGGGTCTGGAAACTCCAGAGTACTGCTGAACACACGACCCGGCTGAGCCGTGATCTTACTAGGACACTGGACAGGGACAGAGAGAGGGAGATAGAGGGAGAGAGAGAGGGGGGGATGAGAGAATGAGTGTGTGTGTGTGTGTGTGTGTATGTGTCTCTCTGTGTGTGTGTGTGTGTGTGTGTGTGTGTGTGTGTGTGTGTGTGTGTGTGTGTGTGTGTGTGTGTGTGTGTGTGTGTCTCACCACTCCAGGTCGTGGGTAAGGCACTCTCCCTTCGTATGGTCCCCAGTGGTAGTCCTGCCTTTCTTTATGAGCGAAGGGCCCATTAAACGCCTCACGGATATCAGCCATGTTGTACACACACACTGCATAGCCTTGGAACACATTACTGTAGGAAGAAACACACACACACACACACACACACACACACACACACACACACACACACACACACACACACAAACACACACACACACATTATTTAGTGCTATAAAGCTATAAATAAGTATCAGTAACTTGTTGTGCTGTAGCATTCTAAAGGCAGACATGGTGGTGTTCTGGTCTTGTGTATCTCGGCTCAATCCCATTTCACCGTCTGCCCCAACCTCTACCCCTCCAGTCTGAGTGCCCACACCTAGAGGGTGAGTGTCCAGATCCTTGCAGGGCTAGAGGGCAGGTTTGGGGGACTAGGGCCACATGAACCTGCGGAGGGTTTTCAGAAGGACTCTAAACCGAGAAGCAACCACATCACCAGCATGACAGCTCTGCAAGTGAAATCCATACATGTCATTTAAAGAATTATGGACCTAGTGTGCCAATGTGTGGGTAGCTAGTTATCTAACCTTACAGTGTTACTGGAAATCCTCCATTAAGACATATATTCTTGTCTCATTCCCACCTTTGAAGACATACTATGCACCACCCTTTAACTGAAGTGCACTTTAGTGGTGTTGTAATGGCAGAGCAGAGCAGCCGGACTGCCCACAGAGTTCTCCTACAAGTCTGCTAATGAAGCAGTGTGTTTCTGTATTTAGTGACTGACTGACAGTGATGTCAGTAACGCGTTACTCTAATCTTACCACTTTTTTCGGTAACGAGTAATATAACGCGCTACTATTTCCAGTCCAGTAATCAGATTAAAGTTACTTATCCAAATAACTGTGCGTTACTATTTTTATTTTCCCTAGTAAAAATATATATTTTTGCTTTCTTCTTGGTCAGTTCTACTTTTGCGTCTGACCGTAGCGCTCGACTCCGCACGCTGCGCGCGACCCTGTGAGAGCGCGAGCGTTTTACAAGTCATTTTTTGCTGTGTCCTCCCGTAACGATATGTGGTAGGTAGTATAAAGAAACACCCCTCAAAAACAGGGGAAGGAACATTTACCTGAAGAATTTTAATGTTGCACTGTGTTCCACGTTTGAAAAGTGCTGGAATTTTGACTAACGTCGCCTACTTTAAAATGCTTAAAATTGTAATGGTATTTCGTTTCACAAGCTGTCTGACTGAACAGGGGTGGGTTTCCCGAAACGTTCGTAACGCTAAGTACTTCTTAACCTCATACGTTTCATACGAGGTTACGAAGTACTTGGCGCTACGAACGTTTCGGGAAACCCACCCCAGTTCGCTTGTATTACGTTTACAAATAAATTTACAAATAATACTGCGCAGCTACACAAACGTAATGTCAGGAGAGTCTTGCCCTTTAAGTGACACTGGGGGGGTGGGGGGGGGGGGGGGGGGCGCCAGGGTTGCGTTATCAATAAAGTTTCCCTCCTCGGGATTTTTGGATTAAGCAGTTTCTGACTCGGTTACCGAACCTGCTTCAATACATTGTTACTGTTAAAAATTGACTTCCAATAAAGTGAGTATTGGAAAATTTTATTTTGCTGCTGAATGTAACTACTAAAGTAACTTGTAATCTAACGTAGTTACTTTTAAAATCAAGTAATATGTAACGTAACTAAGTTACTTTTAAAAGGAGTAATCAGTAATCGGATTACTTTCTCAAGGTAACTTAGCCATCACTGCTGACTGATGCATGAAACTGAAGACAACTAAAAGCATACTGGGTTCTTGATTCATACTGGGTCCCATTTCAAAAGGGTAAATGTCAACCACTATGCCTTGGCACTCAGATGCATGGACCAAGGACACAGTCAGATGCGAGGGGTAGGGTTAAATGTGAGAATTGGGACCAGACCCTTATCTTGGGGTTCTGTACTGTGAACATTTCTGATGTACCTGATAGTACTGAAGATCGCATAGACCTCAGGATTTCTTTCATCTTTTGTCCTCAGGAGAAACACATCCTCTGTGCAAACAAACACACAACCACACACACACATACACACACACACACACACATGCCAGTTTTATGTCAGAAAGCAGAAAAAACATGCTACATAATTGAAGGTGATGACTTATGCATACATCTGTGTTTGTGTGTGTGTGTGGGTGTGTGTGTTTGTGTGTGTGATATCTCACCCAGCTGGTCAAAGTGTGTGTCAATGCCATGAGGTCCAGGTACAGAACACACCAGTCGAGCTTTAATAAATGTACTCCACTTATTCACCAGTGCACGCTTTCCTCCAACATCATTCTGAAACGTGCGCGCACACACACACACACACACACACACACACACACACACACACACACACACACACACACACACACACACACTGTCATATATAGCCCGGCCAGACCTGTCAAGTATGCCTTTTGTTGTCTTCTCTCATGTGCTAGTGTTTTCATGTCAGTTTGTTCCCTCCTCCTCATTTGTAACCCCGCCTCCTGTAGTACCGTCACCTGTTCCCGATCTGTCTACTCGTTATCCTGTGCTTATACACACTGTGTCTGCCTCAGAATGCTGCTGTTTATTGTTACGATGCCAGTTGCTATCACTGTGGAAGTTATTGGTAATGTTGTGTCTGTTCTGTTCTCGTTTAGTCATGTCTGTCCTTAGCTTACGCCTCGGCTCTGTGTCTGTTATGGACTGCACTAATATTATGACTTTGGACTGCCTGGATAACTCTGATATTGGCTAATCTCGCTCCTCTCAGTGAACGCGCAATGCGTCACACATACAGTATTAATGTTGTAGAGTA
>NW_027507619.1:5000-10000 GCF_052324685.1 Brachyhypopomus gauderio
TATATCACATACTATAATTTAGTAACAGTAAATAATGCTAGAATAATTATATAATGGGTATAACGGATACTTTGAACTGAGGATAAGGCAGGAAGTTCCATGGTGGTTGTTGAAGTCTCTGGGGAGGCTACGTGTTCAGATCTATTAGTGTTTACCCCATGTTCCTATCTTATAAATGCATCAATATTGGTTTCAGGAATTGCATATCAATCAGGCTTCACCAAAAATGCACCCATGTCTGTACTGGGGAATGGAAATGATAATGTACTGAACTAGTTCCAGTGTAATGTGTGTGTGTGTGTGTGTGTGTGTGTGCTTTCTCTCACAGGCGGAGATTGTGAAACGTCTCAGTGCTATCTGTGCACAGATCATCCCTTTCCTCTCTCAGGAGGTATGCTGACAGTGACTGACGACTCATCTCTCTCTCTCTCTCTCTCTCTCTCTCTCTCTCTCTCTGTCTCGCCTTCCCTCTCTGTCACACGCACAGATATACACACATTTAGGAAAACTTTCATTATCCATCCATCATTTCCTCTCACTTTTTGATTGCATCCTCAGTTATCATTAGCGCTGCTGTTCAAATAAGTGTCATCTAAATCTTAGGTACTCACTGACATCACATTACCATAAATGTCACCGTTGTTACTACGTTCAGAGAGACGTCAGGACATTTAACTGAGCATCAGCACTTGCAGGAAATCCAGAATCTTTCCTTCAGTGACTGAGTGTGAAATGAACTGAAATTGTGAATAATGTACTTAAGTTTTGTTTCTAGAATTTGCACTCTCCTACTATGTCTACTTTATACTCAGAATGCAAGGTTTTCTTTCACCATCTTGCATTTAATTTTGCACCGGTGGTTCACACTGTTTAAATGTAAACATTGATTCCAGTTTATTGATGTGTCCAGACATATAATTTGGTTTAAAAAACAAGTGATGCCCTCTGGTGGGCCTGGAACTGTCTGTTGAGCTGCCTGGAAATATAATGAGTTACATGTTTTAAAATAGTTTTGAGGGAGTTTTCCAGACAAACAGCTTTTTAGTCCAGATTTTTAGTATTGCTCGTACTTTCACATCCTTTTCCACGCTGATGTTTTCGAAAGATGCGCTATTTTCTGGAACTTTATGCCTCGCCCACGCGACTGTATCCACGAGTGCCGCTAACTGCATGGGAGTTAGTCAGAAGGCACTCACCGGATGAAAATGAATCTCTTGGGAACTATTTCCTTTTGCTCGTCTTTCCCGTATGCCCCCCCCCCCCCCTTTCGTTCTTCTAGCACACTGAGTGAGAAACTCACGAAAAAGCAACTAATGTCCATGTGACTGAAGAGAGTCGTTCGGTTAATTACGTTACGAGCGCGTGGCAGGTGCGCGGTCCGTTCTCAACCTCGAAGGCTAGACGTGTTTAGCGTTCTATCTCCCCTTGCTTGATGAGGTCCCACAGCGAGTTTCGAAATGTAGGACTTTCTGAATTCATTAATGTCACATTTCATCCTGTTATGATGCGCTGAGAAGTCCTAATGAGATTTCAGTCCTAATGGGAGTCCTCCAAAAGCATTTAGAAGTTATTAAAGTTATTTCTGATCCGGCCTCTTAAAACAAAACATTTTTTGAAAGATGATTCCTCGGTTACCTTTCTGTAATTTTAGGCTGATTTATATATATATATATATATATATATATATATATATATATATATATATATATATATATATATATATATATATATATATATATATGGGAGACCGGGTATGGTTGTAACATGGGGAGAGTTGTAACACCATCAGTTCCACTGATCACGGATAAGATAGGAGTCATATGATCATTCCAGTGTTTACCCAATTCCTCCCTGATCCCACATGGTGAATATCAAGGCTGTAAACAGGCGCAAGCAGATTCCATTGAAAAAAACTGATTTTCAGGTGAAAAAGTAAATTTCTGAATCAAGATTATATTTTGTTTAGTACTTATTCTATTGCAGATAAAACCATATGAATTATATTACATTAAAATGTAGTTTCTCAGGTAAATTGTGATGCATTTTTCCCGTTAATTTGAAATCACCTTGCTAATACAGCTAGTTAAACAATGGCTGACAGGGGTGGGGTGGGTTGTAAACACAGCTTTAAAACGTGTTACAACCATCACCTTACATACAACTAAGAAAACATTTTTGATTTTTAATCATTTTAAAGAAAGACTGACAGAGGTGTGCCTGCAAATGTTTTTAAAAGAAGCATCTGATGAGGTCACAAAGAAGGGCAAGTCAGTCAGATCAGTTGCAAAGGCACATGGTATCTGCCATGTAACACACACACACACACACACACACACACACACACACACACACACACACACACACACACACACACACACACACACAAACATACTGACGTTGTTTATTATTTGACCTACATGTTCTTTACACAGGTACATTATATTAGTGTTCATTAAGCATACATATTGTTAAATAAGTTTGTTCTACTACACTAATTTACACAGCCACACACACACACACACACACACACACACACACACTTCTGAGTAAAACAAAGTGGATATGAGTTATGGTCAGTCACAGAGAGAAGGACATTGTTCTAGGTTGTTATTTTATTTTAAAAAACTATTTTTGAAGCATATTTCATGGTGTGGCCTCCATTTTTGCTTCTTTAGTCTAATTGTTACAACTTACCCCAGCATGTGTTACAACCTACCCTGGTAGTGGGGTAGGTTGTAACAAGGGAACACCATGTATTTGACATCAACCCACTATGGCTGTGATATTTCAATTGAAGAATTGGTACCATTTGTAGTAAACAAATGGGTGTACTTTGTATAAAAGTTTGAGAAGTCTAGTTCAAAAATTCAGTGAGTTACAGGTGCTGAAGCAAAAAGTGTTACAACCATCCCCGGTCTCCCCTATATATGATTTACAAATATATAACAACAATGGAATGGTATTGAAGGCTTATTTTTCACACAGACCACATCACTCATGAAATATGCATCAGTATAAATGAAACGTCTCCTGAAGCATTTACACCCCGTGTATATTGGCAGAAGTCGCACATTTACGCAGAGCCACGTGTGACTCATCAGGCGTCTCATGAGACAGAAGACTGGGGTAGAATCGCGTGAGACAAAACGTGCGACCAGGTGTAACTGCGTGAGACGCGTCAGTGATGGAGTACTCAGTGCTGCCGTGTGATACGGAGGTTTAGGCAATTACTGTGAGTTAGGTTCTACTGACAGGGAAGGTCAGGGTAGTGTGTACTCTGTCTGTGTTTACGGTGTGTGTGTGTGTGTGGGTGGGTGTAAATGTGTGCATTTCCCTGTCCTTATTTAAAGACTGTTTGTCTTTGTGTGTGTGACTATTTGTTTTATGATTTGCATCACTCTGTAAGCTGTGTATGTGGATAGGGTCATTGTGCTGTGTGTTTGTGTACTGTGGCTATATATATATATATATATTGCATTCTCTAACTTGCGTGCATGTGTGTGTGTGTGTGTTCGGGTGGCTGTGGGTACATCTGTGTGTGTGTGTGTGTGTGTGGGGGGGTACGTCTGTGTGTGTGGGGGGGTGCGTCTGTGTGTGTGGGGGGGTGTGTCTGGGTGTGGGGGTGGGGGTGTGTGTGTGTGTGTGTGTGTGTGTGTGTAGCACCAGCAGCAGGTGGTTCAGGCAGTGGAGAGGGCGAAGCAGGTCACCATGGCGGAGCTCAACGCCATCATTGGGGTGAGTGACCTGCAACCACCTTCACACTCTCACAGTCTCCACATCCTGTTCACACAGCACAATGGTACAGATACAGGGATACAGGCCAACTCAGAACGGCTTTATTAACATGCTAGTTCAACGTCTAATTATCAGTGTCCAGTTACATATGCACACAGGGAAGGAAATCCGGTAGTTTTTCAAGTTTACACCCACCCAAGAAACACACACACACACACACACACACACACACACACACACACACACAATAACATTCATCTCTCTGTCTCTCTCTCTCTCTCTCTCTCTCTCTCTCTCTGTTGTTATTGTACTGTGAGAGCTCTAACAATAGGGTTTAAGTGGAGTAATATGATCAGAACAGAGAAAAACGGCATGCTAGAGAAAGTGTCTTAACTGCAGCCAGACGTGTGGATTATAGACACACACACACACACACACACACACACACACACACACACACACACCCACACCTAAACACTCCCACTCACACACAACAGCGGCACAAAACATGCTGTAATCTAGCCCATTGAGAAGTGACCTCTCTTTATCTGCTTGTGATCTCTTTCTTTTTCTCTTTTCTCCCTCTTTTTCTCCCCCCCCCCATTTCTTGTCCCTCCTTATCCGCCTGCCCCTTCTGTCTTCCCCCGTGTGCTTCTCTCTCTCTCCCTGTCTCTCTCTCTCCCTGTCTCTCTCTCTCCCTGTCTCCCTCTCCCACTCTGCTTGTGTAACAGCAGCAGCAACTCCAGCACCTGTCTCACCACACCTCGGGCCTCCCGCTGACGCCCCACCCGTCCGGCCTGGCCCTGGGTGGAGGCTCGGGGTTGCTGGCCCTCACCGGGGCGCTTGGCGTCTCCGCCCACCTGAGCAGCAAAGACGAACGCAACCACCTTGACGCCGAGCACCTCAGAGGTAGCGAGGACGCGCGCTCATACACACTTTCCAAAGGTTTCTTGTTTGTGTTTTTAAAATTGTAAATAAAACACTGTCCTTCACATGCTAGTCTTATTTGTTTGGTAAAATGGCATATGTGGCCTATGTTAGAGGTATAGAAGGGCTTTTCTAAAGCCCGCAGACGTCCTGAAGCTGGGGTTAACTGTGCCTGTGAGAACCCTGAGGAAGAGAGAGCAGTTTTTACAGGAGAAACAAATGAAAAACTAGTGAGGGAGAGGAGGAGAGGGAGGAGAGGAACTGAGGGGTAGTTTCCTTGTCTCTGCCTCGCCTGGCCCTGCTGTGTGTGTCCTGTTGGTCTCCATAGACAGTGTGCA
>NW_027507619.1:12500-29089 GCF_052324685.1 Brachyhypopomus gauderio
GACATCACGTACACGTCCCGTAGCGATGACATCACGTACGCGTCCCGTAGCGATGACATCACGGGACTTGCCCCTTGGTTTAATGAGCCCCTACAGGTAGGAAGCAAGGCTGCGTGGTTTGAAGCTCCCAGTGTTGAGTAGAGAATGAGCGAATGACTCTGTTCTCTACTGCAGAGTGACACAGGTGGTTGGATTAAAGCATGCTTGTACATGCAAACAAACACACATACACCCCACACACACACACACACACACACACACACAAGGGTCCGGTTTGGACCCCATCAGGCAGGGTGTAATTAGGTGATGTCACTGCGGGGTGATGTCAGTAAGAACATCAGACCATGATCACATCAAAGCCCTGTTGCCATGGAGACTAAGTGCCAGTGTTGTCACTCCCCCCCCCCCTTATTCCCAGAGATGGAAAGGAAGAGAAAGAGTGAGAGAGAGAGGAAGGGATGAATGTGTCTTTTGGAGTCATTTATAGTCACACAGAGAAGGGAAGGCACAGCAGAAGCTAACGTGTAGAGACGTATGCATGTCCGAGCGCCCCACACGGCGATGGAGCATCTGGCCAGAAGGTTGTGGACACCAGACCAAAGCACCTACGCGTGCTGGACATCTCATTGTCCAGCCTAGGCACCTCCCTCACGCTCGTGCCTGTAGCGGTGGACACTCGTCCAGGAAGCCTTCCCACAGGAGATCTGAAGGGTGCCTGTGAGAATCTGTGCGCGTTCAGTCAGCATTTGTGAGGTCAGCCGCCGATGTGGGTCGAGGCCCGGTGTGTGCGTGTTTCCTCATTCCTGACGCGTTCCCAGTGGGCTCAAGGTCAGGTCAGGGTCGGGTCGTATATAAGGGCCTTGCTTTCAGGACACGACCACGCCGCAGCAGGACAGGGAAACACAGCATGTGCTTGTGTGTCGTAGCATTACGTATTAGCCTTCACTGGAACTATGGATATTGGCTCAAACCCTAAAAAAGCCCCACACCACTATCCAGCTCCCAGTAAATCTTACTGGTGGTGCTATAAATTGTAGTTCATAGCATTCTTTCCTGCAACCCCAGACAAGACACAAGACGGAGGACCCGTCTGTACCGGTCCAGGGTCCAGTGCCGGTATGCTTTAAACCCCTCCCGCCAATCCCGAAGCCCGGCTCCTGTGCTGCTGTCCAGAACCCTGATGTCATTTTCTAGAACCCTGCAGTGAATGACGCAGCAGAGGACAGAGTTCTACGTCTCGCCTCCCCCAGGACTCGAGCTTGCGTGGTGTACCGCTGTGTGGCTGAAGTACTGATGCTTCTACACGTTTCCGTTTCACAATAATGGAACCGATAGCTTGACCAGGGCTGAAATTCCACAAATTGTCTTGTGGCATAGCAGGCGTCCTATGACAGTGTCACGTTTAGAGTCACATCACTCCTCAGAACAAGTGTTCGCTTGTGGAGTCTGCGTGACTTTGCATGATACGAGGGTGCGGCTCAAACACTTAAACCCAGTAATTAAGGGCGTCTAGGTACTGTGTGTGTGTGTGTGTGTGTGTGTGTGTGTGTGTGTGTGTGTGTGTGTGTGTGTGTGTGTGTGTGTGTGTGTGTGTGTGTGTGTGTACATGTATGTGTGTGTGTGTGTGTGTGTACATGTATGTGTGTGTGTGTGTGTGTGTGTGTGTGTACATGTATGTGTGTGTGTGTGTGTGTGTGTGTGTGTGTGTGTGTGTGTGTGTGTGTGTGTGTACATGTATGTGTGTGTGTGTGTGTGTGTGTGTACATGTATGTGTGTGTGTGTGTGTGTGTGTGTGTACATGTATGTGTGTGTGTGTGTGTGTGTGTGTGTGTGTGTGTGTACATGTATGTGTGTGTGTGTGTGTGTGTGTGTGTTTCACTAACTCTCCATCTCGATTTCTTGCTCTCAGGACAGCGAGGGAGAGAAGAGTGAGGACAACCTAGTGGTGGACGTCTCAAATGAGGTACACCACCACCTCCTAACTCTCTGGAGGTCTGTTTACTGTCAACACAAAGAAGTGTCTCTGACTGGACCCATACCAGCATCTCCACACAGTACTGAACAGGCCGCAGGGTTCAAATACCTGTTATATTCTTGACTATTTAAGGTCTAAAATTAATATATGCGCTCAAATTGTTAAAACTCCCAGATTCCCTCTGTGTTTGACTGCATACTCACTTTGCTCCTGAGAAACTACTGAGTCTGTTCTGTATAGTGATAAATAGAACGTTTTATTATGGTTAAGCACGTTACAATTCTCGTCTGACTCCTATTAGAGGCGTTCTCGGGCGGGTTAACGAGGCCGCGGTGTATCGCTCTCGGCACTCGGAGCTGCGCTATTAGCTTTGTCTGTGTTCTCCGCTCCTCCTTCCCCAAACTCCTCGCACGGCACCAAAGAATGTCTCCTCTCCTGAGTTCTGCCGTGCAGACACCAAACGCACAGGCGTGCAGACCCCCACCCCTCCCCCCGCGAGGGCTCCGCAGGCTTGCATAATAGATAAACATCGGGTGGAGGGTGGAGGGAGAGGGAGAGATTGGAAGACGGAGAGAGAGAGCGCGTGAGAGACTGAGAGAATGTGTGTGTGTGTGTGTGTGTGAGAGAGAGGGAGAGCTATTAAAAACCTGTTAATAATGCATGATATTTGAAACCTTATAGGTGGCCATTGCTTTAGCAGACAAAAGTCAGCTGTATGCTGGAAATAGAATTTATTGCATATTACTTTTTATTAGTACTGTCTACCTTAGCTTCCTCTAATTGAGTTTCTCTCACTCTCTCTGTCTCTCTCTCTGTCTCTCTCTCTGTCTCTCTCTCTGTCTCTCTCTCTGTCTCTCTCTCTTTCTCTTTGACTCCAGGATCCATCCTCTCCTGTGGGCAGTACCCCACATTCTCCTCATGGTAATGGCTTGGACAGAGTCCCCACCCTGAGGAAGGAACTGCCCCGGTCCCCGAGCCTGCCGTCTGCCCCCTCGCCTGTTGCCCCCAGCCCCCCGCTGGGCAAGGGCAAGGACCCAGCGCAGGTGTGGCCCAGCACCACCCCCCCCCACCATCACCTCCTGCCTGAGCTGCAGAAATCAGCCTCTCACTCACAGACCGACTTGGCAAAGATCACACGATTGTCTTCCAGTGGTCACCAGAAAAGAAAAGCTTTGATGGTCGTCCAAAAGAATTGCTGCTTTTCCCATCATCCTTTTGGTGTGCAGAGTTATTCTGTGGTGATGCTTCATGTGCGGATTGTCTCGTGACCACAGGCGAGTCGTGTTTCATGAAACGATCGTTTCATGCGGGACTTTTATTTTGCTCTTTTGCAGTCAGACAAATGCCAGTCTCCGTCCTCTAAGTCAGGCAGCAGTTCACCCTCCCACCGTGAGGCTCTTACTCCCGGTGCTCCTGGTCCAAGCACTTCCTGTCTGCGCATGGTCACCAAATCAGCCCCCTCAGCTGACCCTCTGGGTAAGAGAACACTGGTCCGACCTTCATCTGCATCTTCGTCCTCGTACGTATGCCGTGAGGTCTGGGGCAAATGTTGTGTTTGTATTTTAACAACTCGAGTTGTTAATATTGCCTTAGTCAGATTCTCCCTATACATAAAAGTAGGACCTATACATACATACGTGCAATTTGGCCTGGAGTTTTCCTGTCGTATTATCTGACTGTGTCTTTCTTCTCCCAGCTTTGCGCAGTCCTCTGTCCATGACCCCTGGCTCCTACCCCACCCATTTTGGGGTGGTGTCCCACGCCGGGCTCAACGGAGAGCTGGCCAGTCCGGGTGGCTTTGGGGGCTCACTGACCCTCTCGCCTCAAATCAGCACGGCGGCCAGCGCCTACACACGCAGCCCCATGGTGAATACACACACACACATACACACAAAGACATTGTTTACCGAGAGCCACTTGTTTTAACGTACTGCTTTGTATTGTGCCGACAGTCAGCAGACAATTGCACGGCCGTGTGTTAAGTGGTCGTCTCCTCTAAACTGTTGCACTTCTGCTCACGACCTACAGGTGGCGTATGAGTCCCGGTCACACATGAGGCCCGCGGGGCTGGCCTCCTCTCTGCCTGGCGCCAGTGGGGGCAAGCCGTGAGTGTCTACCTTTAAGGCTTTCTCCTAAACGCCCGTCCCTTTCGGGTCTTTTGGGGTATGGGGGGGCAACAGCTGTCCAAAAGCCATATTTGCCGCGTTTCTAATAGTCTTAATTAGCAATAGTCGATAATGCTAAAGCGGACATAAGTACTATGGAGTTGTCAGCCTGTTTCTGAGTGCAAACCTGCATGTGGATTAGACTGATTTAGGCTGTTGGACTGTAGACACAGGCAGCCACACCCACTCAGAAACATGCGCTCGGTGGACACATTGTGAACGTGCCTTCCCACAGTTCACATTTCATTCTCACACTTGCGGTAAACTGTAATTAGTTGTGCAGATGCACAAGCGCCCACATTTCGACCCCCCGAAACAAGGCAGCTCCTCTCCGGCACCTGCTGAAACCGTTTGCCATTTCAGATGCTTCACTGTCATAGTCACGGCTATGGTGTAATCGGGTTTGCGTCCCCGCTGAATCGCAGCTGCACTTTCCCTGTCTGGGTTACTCCATTCTCACTACACGAGCTGTGAAGTCCTGCCACGGCAGGGACACGTTACGGTCCCGCCTGCTTCCTGTTCGGTCCCGGAGGGCCTCACGTCTCGTGAGAGCTTGATAATTAGCTGATGAATCACGTTTTGTTTTTCACTGCAGGAAAAACTGCTAAAATTTGAATCCTGAGGTACAGGAATTGAGTAGTGCGTTTGTACGACACGATGCTTTTAAATGCCTCTCATCAGTGTGCAGGCGCACTTTCAAGCCAACTCCAAATAACTTCACCCACATCTGAATCTCCCACCGGCACTGGAGGGCTTTCAGAAATAGCACAGTGCATTCGTTATGTGGTGAGGAGCATTAAAAACTAGCTTGTGATTCATGTGATTCATTTGAATGAATCAAATACCAAGGCTGCCGTGAGACGGCACACGGCCGGCCGTAGCACTGGACCTCGTTATGAAGTGAATCTCTCTGTGAACCCGTGAGCTGCACGGATCGCTCCTGGTGACCCACGGTTGCTTTGTGAAAGGTGAGAAGCCGGATCTGTCCGAGTAGATGAAAGCATTTTCATAACGAAGCATCAGGGACTTTGGATTTAAATTCAAATAGCAATGTCACCCAATGAGCGCAAACATCCGAATCCTGTTATTAATTACACTTCATGCTAATAAGGCCATAGTCTTATGAAGATTTCTGGAGTGATTATATTGTACAACTTTGTCAGTTGGCTACTTACGTCTATATTTAAGAGGCATTGGTCATTGTTTGTCTAGTATGTAGTTACTAGTGTCTTTACCGTTATAAGCATGACAGTACTGACTATGGACTTAATCCCATCTGTCATAGTGATACATTCAAACTTCTCCTACTATTAGCAGATTATCATGGTTATCTTCAGACTGTGTTGAAAACAAGCAACCATTAAAATGAAATGAAAAATGTTTATTCTGTGCCATTTTAATAATTTCCCTTTTGTGTTATGGTCTATATCTCATTGAAGCATTCTCATATTCCCATGTATCAGTCGACCTGAACATCCTCTCTAAATGTGGCCTGTTAAAGAAGTTCTAAAAACGAGGCATTATGCTACAGTGATTTCACACAGCGATGGTGCCCTGAAACCACCCAGTGAAATGGCCGTTTCCATCATGACTTTAGCAGAGAGAATGAAGTCTGGGTCGGCCTGAAAATTCTCAACCCTTAAGAAGTGTTCGTTAAAAAGGAAGCGTAAATGTTCCTAAATTAGTTCCTACGGTGTTGCGGAAGAATGCAGACACACCAGCCAAAGTCTGAGCAGGACACCTCCATATTAGCTGTTTTAGCATTAAACTGAATGACATATGATGTCATCTGTTCCACTACTGAAACATTTTACAAGCCTCATCACCTCTAGTAAACATGAATGAGGGAAAGTCATGACAGATGGTTCATGTTTTAAAACTCGGAGGGTTATTTTCTCATATTAAAAGTTTTTTGTTGTCGGACTTTAAACTTTAGACTTTAAAAGGTTCTACTTGGATCTTGACAAATAGTATGTTATGAAAACGCAATGTTGCATGAGGCTTATTTAACAATGTTTGAAAAATGATGTATTCTGTTTATGTTCTTTGTTAGGATTCCAGGATTTAAGGTTTATTCTCAAGTTTCCTATGGTTCTTTAAACTACACTCAGTCTGCACAGAACAGAACAATGAAAAGTTCAACTACATACCTGTCCACTTTGTCTTTCTAATTATTCCCCTGTAGCCTTAACCAACCAGGCATTTTTATTCATGCCACATTTGCCGTTACATTTTTGAAGTGTCGCAGCAATAAAGAAACCTGGAAATGATTTGTATATAATGAAACTATTAGAACTCCTTTTTTGGAATTGTGTGTGCTCTGTCGCAGTTTCTGGAGAACATGTTTCTTGAATTATATTGTTAGATAAAGATATTCATGTCTTTCCTCATGCTGGCTTGGAATGTAATGTGCATCCTGTCCAAATTCTGCTGCAGAGGTCTGAGCTACAAAAAAAGGGAAAGAGAAAGTTCAAAAACGGCCTCTCTGGAGCGCACCTTTATTGTGTTGTGAAGGCTGTTTGATGAGATGATGAAAGCTTTTGTTTTCTCTTTTTCTTCATTCTCATCCCTTCATTCTTCCTTCCTTTTTTCTCTCTTCTTTCCTTTACCTGCCCCTCCCTCTCTCCAGGGCCTACTCGTTCCACGTTAGTGCGGACGGGCAGATGCAGCCGGTGCCCTTCCCCCCCGACGCCCTCCTGGGCCCTGGCATCCCGCGCCACGCCCGCCAGATCCACACCCTCAGCCACGGAGAGGTGGTGTGTGCCGTCACCATCAGCACCTCCACCCGGCACGTCTACACCGGGGGCAAAGGATGCGTCAAAGTCTGGGACATCAGCCAACCCGGCAGCAAGAGTCCCATGGCCCAACTGGACTGCCTGGTGAGATCGCCACTCCCTCACTCTCTGTAGATGTGAAACCTTTTGAAAAAGAACTACTTGGGTACAGCAGGTGAAAATGCAAAAAGAATAAAATCATATTTTCCTGTCTCTTCATCCAATCAGAACAGGGACAACTATATACGCTCATGCAAGCTCCTTCCAGATGGGCGGACCTTGATAGTGGGAGGGGAAGCCAGCACTCTGTCCATCTGGGACTTGGCCACGCCCACCCCCCGGATTAAGGCGGAGCTAACTTCCTCCGCTCCAGCGTGCTACGCGCTGGCCATCAGTCCAGACAACAAGGTCTGCTTCTCCTGCTGTAGTGACGGCAACATCGTCGTCTGGGACTTGCACAACCAGACGCTCGTCAGGTAGCCACGCACACCAGCTACACCATCAGAACGGCTGCACTTCAGCTAGAAATGTGGAGTCCTGTAACGGGATCATTTGTACGTGATTTTGTGCGTTGATCTTCGACGTCGTCCTCTGCAGGCAGTTCCAGGGCCACACGGATGGGGCCAGCTGTATCGACATCTCCAACGACGGGACCAAGCTGTGGACGGGGGGACTGGACAACACGGTGCGCTGCTGGGACCTGAGGGAGGGCAGACAGCTGCAGCAGCACGACTTCACCTCGCAGGTACTGCAGCACTGGAGGATCATGGGAAACTCTAGGCCCCGAGGCCCAAAGATCAGTTTTCAAAGACATCCTGAATTGCTTTAACACAGATGTTCAACTCGGGCCCTTCAATCAAAGTTCCAGTCCTGGATGTTGTAATCACTGCTAGCTGATTAAATAGTTAATCATTTTGCCACTTTATGATGGATGACTCCTGGGTAAAGGGAGTGTGGGAGAGTTGTACTACCTGGACCTTGAAGGCTGTGATTTGAATTGAAATGTTATATGATGTAAATTAACTTCCAGTGTCGAGGACGGGGTTCTGGATTTGAGATCCCAAGTTTGAATACTGTAATAACATGTAACTCAAAGCAGTATGGTTGTCAGCTCCATGTTTCTTGAATCACTGTTGTTTACCTCTCTGTCTGTGTCTGTGTGTGTGTGTGTGTGTGTGTGTGTGTGTGTGTGTGTGTGTGTGTGTAGATCTTCTCCCTGGGCTACTGTCCTACAGGAGAGTGGCTTGCCGTGGGCATGGAGAGCAGTAATGTAGAAGTGTTGCACGTCTCCAAACCAGACAAGTACCAGCTGCACCTCCATGAGAGCTGTGTGCTCTCACTCAAGTTTGCCTACTGCGGTACGACGGTGGCACGGCCACTTTCATGTCTAATACATGTACTAATGCTTGGTGCCACCCTAGACTTCTTCTGTATGTGCATTTCTACAGGCAAGTGGTTTGTGAGCACAGGGAAAGACAATCTGCTGAACGCATGGAGGACGCCGTACGGAGCCAGCATTTTCCAGGTGGGAGAGGGGAAATTTGCTTGGCCCAATCATCATATGAATGGTGGTCTGATATGTATTCTTCTGTACCCCCCCCAGTCCAAGGAATCCTCCTCCGTCCTGAGCTGCGATGTCTCCCCCGATGACAAGTACATTGTCACAGGCTCTGGAGATAAGAAAGCCACCGTGTACGAGGTGGTTTACTGAGCTGTGGACGGAGGGAAGGAGGAACGTGTGGAAAGAAGAAAGGATGAATGAAGGAAGAGGCACTACCAGGATTGCGATCGTGGCGGCTGCCGTGGGCAACCATGGGTACTCTTTCCAAACAGCATTTCACACCCCCTCTCACAGCCCCCATCCCGTCTCCTCTGGGGGAGAAAGAGAGGTTGTGAGAGACAGAGAGATGAAGGCGTGATGAAGAGAGGGAGGTGGGGGTGTAATTAGCACAGTCTCTAGAGGAAGAGCTCGGGTAGAGGAGAGAGGGAGCCCACCAGAGACGGCTAACACTTGGGGAGACTCGTCAACACAGATACCAGACAATCGATACACCATCCCACACTGACCATGGTAATGAGTTCAGTTCCTTCCCATTTAAACCAGTGACCGCAGAATGGGCAAACCATGGTCTAGGACTGGTTTGGGCTGGAGAAATCTGGCCAAGAAGTGGGTCCACATCCATGATGCATTGCTTTCCTGTAAACTCCAATGACATATTCTTATAGTAATTACCGGTTGAATTCTCTTTCCTGATTTTCGTTCCATCTCCCCTCGAGAGACTCCCACGGCGTCTAATGAAGACCAGGTTATATTTTCAGTGGGTCTCGTGTCGCAACCATCGAACAGCAGCGTTTTTCATTGTAACTGGACTATTTCAAACACATGCCACTTAAATCATACAGCTGTCATGAACTGAGCACAAGGCTCCTTGTGAATAATCTCAACATGAAAACTATTTTTATTCGTTAAAAAATAAAAATAAAAAATTACTGCTGACCACAGATTCCTACACCTACAGTGTTGAAGCGTATGTTTTAATTAGGTATAAAGCATGAAAATAGTTTAAACCAGGCGTACTCAACTAAATTTGTCCGCGGTCCAATTTTGGCAGATACCTGTGCCCTGAGGTCCGGTGCGGCGGGGGGTGGCGAACGTAAGTTGTTGAGCGGGGGGGGGGGGGGGGGGGGGGGGGTACGGTGCGCGAACGGTGGAGGTGTTTATACTTTCGCGAGCGTCACTGCAGTGTTCTCCGAAACGATAGGCATTTTGTCCGATACGATATGTGGTAGAAACACCCCCTCAAAACAGGGGAATGAACATTTACCTGACCAATTTTAATGTTGCTATATGTTTCAGGTTTGAAAAGTGCTGGAATTTAGGTTAAAGTACTTTAAAATGCTTGAAATTGTAACTACTTGGTTTCACAACAAATAGCTGTCTGACTGAATAGTTCTCTTGTATTAGGTTAACAAATACGAGCCTCTTGTAATTCCAGGACGAAACATGAGAGAACGTGAAGACGTGAAGATTGGGCGTTTTTTAAATAAACAACCATTAAATAATGTGATAAAAAAGCGAATTATTTCGAGTATATGTATAAATATTTAACTTAATTATGTTTAACATGCTGGGAAATATTGAAATGGACCTTGAAAGTGACGTACAAGTGCTTTAATTCCACCTTATAAAGGTGTATGAACCCTGAAAACGTGACTTTGTTCATTGCGCTGAAGCGCGGCGCAAAGTTACAAAATTCGAGAGATGCACGACCTCTCGAACCGACAGCGCGCGAGACACTCGCGCACACGCGGAGCCACAGCGATTACGTCATTTTCGCCGCGCGGACCCTCGCGCCGCTCGCGAAGCGTCAACCAGGCAGGCTTGTTGTAGAGCGGGGTGGCGAACGTAAGTTGTTGAGCGGGGGTGGCAAACGTAACACTCGTGACGGAGTGTTTTTTCAATAGCCCTGAAATAAATGCTACGGTTTTGTTTTGGTCCGTATCCAGTTAATCAGGAATGAGATTGGGTCCGGACAGGACTGCGTTCGGGTCCGGATCCGGACCGCGGTCCGCCAGTTGAGTACCCCTGGTTTAAACCATTACTTGTAACAATGGTATAGAAGTAAACCGTTCTTCCTGCAGCCAAACTCAGGTTGGTTTTAAGCCTTAGATGCCCCAAGATATACCCCTGCAGTACCCCTCCATTTTAAAGAGCTGTGGTTGCCCACTCAAAACTGTTATGTTTGAAGGAGGTATCTGAACAACCCATGCCCCACTAACCCTGCGGGGAGCATGATTTTGTTCTTTTTTGGTTAAACAGTTTTTTTTTTGTTACCCAATCCTGATTTGTGAACCAGAGGGCTTCTCTTAGAATCTCAACAATATCTTTTGAATGGGCTTAAATAATCTTTTGCTTGCTACCTTTCCAAACAAGAAAACCTGTATGATTTTTAATGGAAACTAGTAGTAGTGCTACAGTGTTTGGTTCAGTCTATTGTTATGCAGACAGTATGGTGTATTTTCCCTTTCTATACAATGGCTGAATTGAAGGCTGCCCAGAGATTGTGGAATTTGTCTTGTATAAGACAGACCTTCTCCACTGCCCTAATCATCTTTGTCATGCTGTTGGAATATCTGTATCTCCTGTTGCCTAATGCTTTTATTTCTATACTGAAAAGTGTCCGGTATTCTCTCTCCCAAGCCAAGGACATTTTTTTTGCAAAGGCACAGCTGTAATATCCCCCTGTAGCACTTCCTGTGTGATGTACTAGACATGCAAACATTGACAATTAAACTTGTGGTCATCTTTTAAAGTTGGTGTGTCCGTGTTCCTGATTTATAATTCTGTGGCCTTAAAAAATACATTGAACCACCTTGAGGAGGAAGAGGACAATTATTATAGTAATTTTATATCTTTGCCAATGACACGGATGTAGCAATTTTATATATTAGAATTTTCTTCTTATAACGAAAATTACTTTATATTGTATAACAGAATAACTTTGAGCAATAAAAGTTATTTGTCACATTGCCAAGTTTAAATATTAAACAAAAAGGCCAGATCTACTAAACTAAGTGTGCACAGCAAATTACTTCATGACAAAATACCATATGGTTGAAAATCCATATTAAACTAGTTACTACTAGTATACAATTACCATTTCAGGCATATGTGAACAATTTTAGACCAGTTTAACAATTGTTTGGCTTTTAATGAGCTTTATTTACAGTTCATACATACCAAGTATCCAGCAAAATTCAAAATACCTTTCATCGTGACCAGACATACAATATAGATGAGGAAATGCACAAATGGGGAGTGTGGATACAGCCATTTCCCTGAAACCGTAAAATACTAAACCACGACACTCATTAGCCCAATCTGCATTGCTGCCATCTTGTCATTATACCGTCATACTGTTGCTGAGCTGCCGGATTGGTTGGCAGCACTGAGCGCGTGCAGTAACGCTACTGTCTGAGGTGAGACCAGTCCCCAAGACTCTCGGTACGGACTGGCTGAAAAGGGCAGAAACATGGGCAGAGTCCTAGTCCTTTAAAACCGCCCAGCAACCTCTCAAAACAAACTGCTGCTTCTCCACTGTTCATTCCACCTGGAATATCCCCCCCCCCAGGCTAAAAAAAAATATAAAATAATAATAAGATTCTCTTTGCTATTTCATTCACTACAGAGGTTTCATCTTGTTAAAAAAAAGAACAAAAGGGAAAAAACAAAAAAGGCAAGAAGATGTCTTTGGAGGAATCCCATGTCTCTGAAGCTAGACTACCAGCTTTCTCACAGCATTAAAAAAACAACAGGGTCAGTGCACTTCTGGAGCTCCTCCAGGAAACGCCCGAGCTTCCTCCAAGTCCACGTCCCACACACACCGTCCCTCAAGTCGCCGGCCAAGTCCTAGACGGAACTGGGTTTTCCGCTCTCCCGTCCGCGTAGCACGTCTCTGCGTGGTGGGATGTCCGCTTTGCCTTTGTCTTAATAGATGACTTCATACACAGTGGCCTTCTTGTCTCCCGAGCCGGTCACAATAAACTGGTCATCAGGGGAGATATCGCAGCTGAGGACTGATGAGGATTCCCTTTGACTGGAAAAGAAAAGGAAAGGGGGATAGTTTGCTACTGACTACTGAAACTACGGACTACTAAAACTACTGACTACTGAACTCGTTTCTATTACTTATAGCCAGTTGAACAACATATAAAACAATGATTTTTATTTGATAAACTCTGCAATTATACAGTTCCACATACAGATCTGCATATATTGATCGCCTCACAGATCTGAACAGAACCGGTGCAGTACCTGGAATATGCTGGAGCCGTATGGAGTTCGCCACGCGTTCAGTAGATTATCTTTTCCAGTACTTACAAACCATTTACCTGTAGAGGACATGAAAGTGAGCTAATGAGGCTAATAAACAAACAAAACACAAGACTGGACTACATGTGTTTTCCTGAATCGTGTTTTCCACTACATTAGTGTGGTGTATGAATGTTGAGGGCAACGTAAGGAACGAGGACTGTGGAGATGAATGAAGACTCGTACCGCAGTAGGCAAACTTGAGTGAGAGCACACAGCTCTCATGGAGGTGCAGCTGGTACTTGTCTGGTTTGGAGACGTGCAACACTTCTACATTACTGCTCTCCATGCCCACGGCAAGCCACTCTCCTGTAGGACAGTAGCCCAGGGAGAAGATCTACACACACACACACACACACACACACACACACACACACACTTGAATGTAAACACATCCATGTACTGCCTTTATAAATTTAACAAATGAAATTCAGGTTAAGGGTGTCTGATAGCTGATAAGCCTAGGGAACTCCATATCCCATGATTCTCCATTTTATCATACGATTCCTATGATTACTGTTTAATCAGCTAGCAGTGATTACAACATCCAGGACTGGAACTTTGATTGAAGGGCCAGAGTTGAACATCTGTGTTAAAGCAATTCAGGATGTCTTTGAAAACTGATCTTTGGGCCTCGGGGCCTAGAGTTTCCCATGATCCTCCAGTGCTGCAGTACCTGCGAGGTGAAGTCGTGCTGCTGCAGCTGTCTGCCCTCCCTCAGGTCCCAGCAGCGCACCGTGTTGTCCAGTCCCCCCCGTCCACAGCTTGGTCCCGTCGTTGGAGATGTCGATACAGCTGGCCCCATCCGTGTGGCCCTGGAACTGCCTGCAGAGGACGACGTCGAAGATCAACGCACAAAATCACGTACAAATGATCCCGTTACAGGACTCCACATTTCTAGCTGAAGTGCAGCCGTTCTGATGGTGTAGCTGGTGTGCGTGGCTACCTGACGAGCGTCTGGTTGTGCAAGTCCCAGACGACGATGTTGCCGTCACTACAGCAGGAGAAGCAGACCTTGTTGTCTGGACTGATGGCCAGCGCGTAGCACGCTGGAGCGGAGGAAGTTAGCTCCGCCTTAATCCGGGGGGTGGGCGTGGCCAAGTCCCAGATGGACAGAGTGCTGGCTTCCCCTCCTACTATCAAGGTCCGCCCATCTGGAAGGAGCTTGCATGAGCGTATATAGTTGTCCCTGTTCTGATTGGATGAAGAGACAGGAAAATATGATTTTTATTCTTTTTGCATTTTCACCCTGCTGTACCCAAGTAGTTCTTTTTCAAAATGTTTCACATCTACAGAGAGTGAGGGAGTGGCGATCTCACCAGGCAGTCCAGTTGGGCCATGGGACTCTTGCTGCCGGGTTGGCTGATGTCCCAGACTTTGACGCATCCTTTGCCCCCGGTGTAGACGTGCCGGGTGAGGTGCTGATGGTGACGGCACACACCACCTCTCCGTGGCTGAGGTGTGGATCTGGCGGGCGTGGCGCGGGATGCCTGGGCCCCAGGAGGGCGTCGGGGGGGAAGGGCACCGGCTGCATCTGCCCGTACCCGCACTAACGTGGAACGAGTAGGCCCTGGAGAGAGGGAGGGGAGAGAGGGAGGTGTGATTTAGGAGGTTGGGGCGACATCTCGGTAGATTACGGTGTCTGCAGGGATAACGGAGGGGGACGACTAGAGAGGCGGAGACGGGGGGAAACTAAAAGACGAGGAGCGGCGGGAGCACTCACGGTTTTCCTGAGGCGGCCGCCTGGAGACTGGCAGGCAGACCTGGGACCCCTCATGTGGGGGTGGGGCGACTCGTAACCCACCTACAGTGGGAGAAACAGGAAGAAGATGTGCCCCAGATCTCAAAGCATAATTAAGCACGCTACCCAGAGTGCTTTGCCGAACGCAACTAAGACAGCAGTCATTGCTTTTTGAAATGGTGTGTGAACACGGCGTCTGACCACGGGCGAGCGTCCGTAACCCGCGGCTGCGGCTGCCACGGCGACGGCTGCTCCGTTCATCTGCTGGGAGACGAGGTGGAGTCCGGCCGCTCCGTAACCCGCCGCCCCGGCCAGTTCCCCGTTGACCCCGGGGGGGGCAGGGCGAAGGGCGCCGGGCGGGTACGCTCCCTGCACCGCTAATGGATTCCTCAGACCCAGAGCTGGATGGGGGGGGGGGGGGGGGGGGGGAGAGACAGTGGCTTGTCATAAAGTCCAGAGTACTTTGTGATGTGAAGTTGACAATATGCGATATTTGATGTGAATTAGAGCATAGATTATCTTGAATCATACCTCACACAGTTTTATTTACAGGAAACAGAAGAGGTTGTGTACATCAAGTTTACCAGTTTATAAATAACTGAGAAGCATTGAAATCCTACGACAATTAACCTAATGGTTTGACCATTAGACCGCAAGTCACGTACTGCACACACAACAGCCGTAAGAGCTCAGACGCTGTGGAACGCTACTGCCCTCTGCTGGCCACCCTAGCACAGGCAGCAGCCTCACTAATGAAGACCTCTCAGACACGTGCATTAAGCCCCCTCAAGATCAGCCACACAACAGGGCCCTGGCACTTACACAGGGGGTCCACACCCGCTTTTTCCTGGACGGAGCGGAACTGGGGTGGTCCGCTGGGGCCTGGGGTGGACGAGTCCTGGGACATGGGGGTGCCTGGCTTCAAGACCCGGAGTGCTGGACTTCTCTCTCTAATGGAGATACATACAACTAGTATGATGCAGATGATGATGAAGATGAGGAGGAGGAGTGGTATGGACTGAACAGTTTTGCTGGAACGCACTGTGTGCGTACGTGTGTGTGTGTGCGCGTGCGTGCGTGTGTACCGAAGGGGGCTCTTTGCTGCGGGACGGGGAGGCCGCACTGCTGGAGGAGGCCAGGGAGGCCGGGCTGGGCCTGGGGTGGGGGCTCCCTTGCGGGAGGGGGGGAGCTTGTCCAGGCCGTTCTCCCCTGGACGAGTAGGAGTGCACGCTCCGCGGAGACGAGGGGTCCCTGTGGGGAGGGAGCAGAGCCACGGCATGCGTCACGCCCCCACGCCAGCTCCGCCCTCACAAACCCAGACACACCCCCACTCACCTCGTCCACCACCAGGTTGTCATCACTCTTGTCTGCATCACTGCCCTGATGGAAAGTGAGGAAGGAGAAGAAAGACAAAACAAAACAAAAAAAAAAGATGAACGCATCATTTTCACTTTCAGGACAGAACCAGCGTGGCTTAAGTAGAGCGGTGAGGGGTCAGAGGTCGCCAGCAGGGACGATGCCCGCGGTGTCGTTGCTCAGGCAACAAGACCACATGGGCGACGATGGAGACGACTCACTACAATAAAGCTTTTCTACATGTTAAAATGATTTGTGCAGCATCTGAAATGAAAGAGGAACTTTGGGTCATAACTTGACCTAGTTTCAGATATGTCCTATATGACAGCCTGTTCTGTGGACATTTGCATGTATTTGGTTTTAATACTTGAGGACACTTAAGGCAATATGATGTCTTCCACCGTCACATGCCCTTGAAAGATCAGTCAAGGTCAACATAATCACCTGACTGTGATGTGTCGTGTTATAGTTTAATGAGGACAGCTTGAGAAACACGGAGAAAGAAGACAGCACGGGGAGACGGTGTGATTAGGGCGGGGCTTATTTTAACACGGAGACAGAAGACAGCACGGAGAGACGGTGTGATTAGGGCGGGGCTTATTTTAACACGGAGACAGAAGACAGCACGGAGAGACAGTGCGATTAGGGCGGGGCTTATTTTAAGACGGGCTGTGTGACTGCACTCCCCACATCCAGAGGACCACTC
>NW_027507620.1:0-28965 GCF_052324685.1 Brachyhypopomus gauderio
CCTTTTGTGACATCTGCAAATAATAATAGCACATAACATCTCACTTGCTCTTATCATATATATATATATATATATATATATATATATATATATATATATATATATATATATATATATATATATATGCATGCACATATATACTTACAGCAGTATCTTCAATTTCTTTCCTTTCTGAGTTTCTCTGGCTCTCCACAGGATTTCTCTCCAGTAACTTTGGAACCCGAATCCTTTTCCCTGCACCTAGAATGTCCTCTATTTCTTCAGAAGTGTCTGTGAAGAAAAATATGTAACACTTTAAACCGTAATACTGGTCAGGCACACTCAAGTCTTCCCTCTTATAATTTTTATATATGATTATATAAAATTTATATACAAAAAATTAATACAAACATTTATATTATGCTCAGTTTCTTTTTCATGCTGAATGTCGAACCCAGAATGATAGTTTAATCATTGAATGTTCAGTATTTGTCTTATACAAATGGCTCAGCTAAAACATGAAAATCACAGTTTACAGACCTCCGTGTTTAATTATAATTAAAGAGCAGATATTGTCAGTGCGCTTGCGGCATTTTGGTCCT
The DNA here is from genome assembly GCF_052324685.1 of Brachyhypopomus gauderio. Taxonomy (NCBI): domain Eukaryota; kingdom Metazoa; phylum Chordata; class Actinopteri; order Gymnotiformes; family Hypopomidae; genus Brachyhypopomus; species Brachyhypopomus gauderio. The sequence goes on from NW_027507620.1 coordinate 582, forward strand.
CAAAAGGGAAGTGAAAAGTTCTCCACCAACATTCTCAGTTAAGTATTACCCAAGAACAGGTAGAAGGCAGCCTTTCGGTTAAATCGTGCCCTTTTAAACTTGATCAACTAATATGATTCTCAGACCAGACTAATTATAAGAATGTAAAAAATGAAAGACAACGCATGGGATGTTGCATCGGCTGTTGGTGCAGAAGGTAAGTCTTTTGTTTTATAAATATATTTTAACGAGCAAGGTGGTCCATGGTCGCCAGGCTACCGCACGCGACACAACTAACTATATAAAGGCTTATTAGGTCTTATTAGGTTCGTAGATGATGTTGCTGAGTAACCCTCTTAATGGTAACACGAGTAGCACAACCTGCTAACTAATATCCAGTCTTGACAGTGTAGACAGCTTCATACAGACAGATCAAAGTAACATTTAATGAACAGACCACGGACGATTTTGATCGCTGCGACAGGTAATGTTTTGTAGATCCCGGTTCGGGTAACTTGTAGCCAAATTGTATCAGATAGCGACAAGTTACTCACGTCGTACGTCAAACAAAATGTTGAATTGTTATTATTATACGATATACTATTATTCTGTATTATAAAAACGTTAGCTACTTACCTTTTAGCATCAAGATTTGGCCAGCGAATAACTCCCCTTTCCACAGAATCCAGTATGCGTGTACTGCAGAATAGTCTTCTGTATTTTTTGGGTCAAAGTTTTTGATGTCTTTAATATGTACAATATTTTTTACTCCGTCTTCGATGTATTGTACGTAGGCAAACATTTTATTTAATGCGAAAAAATCTTAAGGAAAGAACAAGGAAAAATATGAGAGAGCTAGGTGGCTAACAAACTTGTAATGGTATTCGAACGCAGCCTCCATTCGAACAATTCTGAGGCTCGCGCAGCTCATCAGTGCAGGACATTAAAGTATGACACGGTGATGCGATTTTATAGCCAGCAATAATGAGGACACACAGACACATACATATATAATTATGCTGTGTGTGTGTGCGTGCGTGTGAATATGTGTATATATATTAGTGGTGGGCCGTTAACGCCGATAACGGCCGACCACTAATTAAATTTAACTCGCTTGCAGACCGTTTTTATCTGTATATATATTCATGAACATTTACCTGACGCATTTTAATGTTGCTTTGTGTTTCAGGTTTGAAAAGTGCTGGAATTTAGGCTAAAGTACATTAAAATGTTGAAATTACGTTAACAAATACGAGCCTCTTGTAATTCCAGGACGAAACATGAGAGAACGTGAAGACGTTAAGATTGAGCGTTTTGAAAATAAACAACCATCAAATAATGTGATAAAAAAGCGAATTATTTTGAATCATTTCGAGTATATGTATTAATATTTAACTTAATTATGTTTATCATGCTGGAAAATATTGAAATGGACCTTGAAAGTGCCGTACAAGTGCTTTAATTCCACCTTGTATAGGTGTATGAACCCTGCAAACATGACTTTGTCGATCGCGCTGAAGCGCAGCGCACGCGCGAAGTTACAAAATTCGACAGGTGCACGACCGCGCGAGGCACTCGCGCACGGGCGGAGCCTCAGCGATTACGTAATTTTCGCCGCGCGGACCCTCGCGCCGCTCGCGGCGTGTCAATATTTAACTGAATTATGTTTATCAAGCTGGAAAATATTGAAATGGACCTTGAACCCACTAAACATTAGACGTCTTATGGACGTGCAGATCAAGTCTATATTGCGTCCGTCGGTCCAAGACCAATTCTGGACTTCTACTCGACGTGCAAACTAGGTCCGTTATTTGGACGTCTAACTATGACCCCACTTGGACGTCGATATGCAGTTAAACACTTGAACGTCGGAATTTCAACGTCACGGAGACGTCTAAGAAGGGTACAGAAATGTACATGATACATAATATTTGTTTTTTTTATATTAATGAACATTTCTAAATGTTGAGTAAAGCGGTATGAGAAAATTTGTCTTTTGGGCGATAAACACTTTTGCTCGACTCCGTCAACCTAAAACTCCATGTCCTCAATGGTGCAGCCTGTGAACTGTAATAAATCCATATTATTATACATTATTTAATGTAGACACGTATAAGAAAATGTATGTATTATCAAAATATTTGTTTATATATAATATTTATGTATAAACTATTATGTTAAATACAATCAATTGACTATGATACAAAAGTGAGCCTACATAAAAAGCTCGAGCGAGTTGCCTCGCGCATTTAGGAGTTTAAATTAAAAAGAAATCCGTTACTTTTTACAGTTATTTACTGGCGATTTCAAGGTAACATTAACAACTGGTCTTTAACAAACCTCAAAATATTAACCTAAAATGTTTATATGTTGTAGTAACAGATCAATAGATATAATCACATTACCTTGTACTTTTGTAATGGATTTTTGTAAGGTTTGTTACGTTTTAACGTTAGCCAAAAGGCTAGCTAGCTACTCACGTATTGGATGGAATTTACCACAGACATTACTACTTTTATAAGTTGGCGTTTTGGCCAGTGATCAATAAAAATGAAGGTGGAAAGAAATTGGAAATGCCATTCATGTGATTTATTTGTAAAGCATATACAATTGTAACGTGTGTAACTGGTGCCAGAAGGTGGCGGACCTGTTTATTGTTCCCGTTCATCTTTCTGAAGTTCGTTAGGCTCAGCAGATTTGAACCTTACACTTTTGTATACGTTTCCAGTTATCTGCTGCGACGGAAAGGAAGCTAGGAAAATTTACCAGGACAAAATGCTACCTTCTAAAATGGCACTAGTTGTGCACAGAAACTATGAATCCCCATGGAAATTGTGTTTTAAGAAAGCATTTCCTTCGATATTACAGCTCTATTTAGAAATAGCTGTTGGTAGGCTTATAAAAACGATGTCTAAAAGGAGTCAACGTTTTACGCAAAAAAGACCTACACAAGACTTCATTTGGACTAGAAATGGCCCTTATCCGGACGTCCCGGGGTCGTCGATACACGACGTGCAGAAGACGTCGGAAAAAAGACGTCATCTGGCGTCACAGTCTGCACCTTCAGGGGACCAAAATCCGACGTGCAAAAATGACTTGGAAAAGACGTCGTTTCAACGTATCTTTGCGCAGTGGGAAAGTGCCGTACAAATGCTTTAATTCCACCTTGTATAGGTGTATGAACCCTGCAAACATGACTTTGTCGATGGCGCTGAAGCGCGGCGCGCGCGCGAAGTTGCAAAATTAGAGAGGTGCACGACCTCGCGCAGCGACAGCGCGCGAGGCACTCGCGCACGGGCGGAGCCTCAGCAATTACGTCATTTTCGCCGCGCGGACCCTCGCCGCTCGCGGCGCGTCAATATTTAACTTAATTATGTTTATCATGCTGGAAAATATTGAAATGGACCTTGAAAGTGCCGTACAAGTGCTTTAATTCCACCTTGTATAGGTGTATGAACCCTGCAAACATGACTTTGTCGATCGCGCTGAAGCGCAGCGCGCGAAGTTACAAAATTCTAGAGGTGCACGACCGCGCGAGGCACTCGCGCACGGGCGGAGCCTCAGCGATTACGTAATTTTCGCCGCGCGGACCCTCGCGCCGCTCGCGGCGTGTCAATATTTAACTTAATTATGTTTATCATGCTGGAAAATATTTAAATGGACCTTAAAAGTGCCGTACAAGTGCTTTAATTCCACCTTGTATAGGTGTATGAACCCTGCAAACATGACTTTGTCGATGGCGCTGAAGCGCGGCGCGCGCGCGAAGTTGCAAAATTAGAGAGGTGCACGACCTCGCGCAGCGACAGCGCGCGAGGCACTCGCGCACGGGCGGAGCCTCAGCAATTACGTCATTTTCGCCGCGCGGACCCTCGCCGCTCGCGGCGCGTCAATATTTAACTTAATTATGTTTATCATGCTGGAAAATATTGAAATGGACCTTGAAAGTGCCGTACAAGTGCTTTAATTCCACCTTGTATAGGTGTATGAACCCTGCAAACATGACTTTGTCGATCGCGCTGAAGCGCAGCGCGCGCGAAGTTACAAAATTCTAGAGGTGCACGACCGCGCGAGGCACTCGCGCACGGGCGGAGCCTCAGCGATTACGTAATTTTCGCCGCGCGGACCCTCGCGCCGCTCGCGGCGTGTCAATATTTAACTTAATTATGTTTATCATGCTGGAAAATATTGAAATGGACCTTGAAAGTGCCGTACAAGTGCTTTAATTCCACCTTGTATAGGTGTATGAACCCTGCAAACATGACTTTGTCGATCGCGCTGAAGCGCGGCGCGCGCGCGAAGTTGCAAAATTCGAGAGGTGCACGACCTCGTGCAGCGACAGCGCGCGAGGCACTCGCGCACGGGCGGAGCCTCAGCGATTACGTCATTTTCGCCGCGCGGACCCTCGCGCCGCTCGCGGCGCGTCAAGTATAAACCAGGCTTCAAGTATAAACCAGCTTAAAGCCTGCCCTGCTGGAAAAACCAGCTCATACCATCTTAAGCTGGTCAAGCTGGTTAACCAGCTTGACCAGCTTAAGCTGTGTTTTGGAACCTGGTAGCTGGTTTGTAGCTGGTAGCTGGTTAAACCATTCAAAACCAGCTGTTAGCTGGTTCATAGGTGGTAGCTGGTTTATAGCTGGTTACACCATCTTAAACCATCTTGTTGCTGGTGGGTGGTTTTACTGTCCAAAACCAGCTTGTACCTGGTATTCTGTAAAATAACTAGTATTTTAAATTTACAATTAACCTTTGATAGCTTGTTGCAGAACTGTCAAGTGACCAGAATATTATACAATGTGCCTCAACCATGGTCGTGGATTTTCTGTCTGGAACATTTTGATGTTTTCCTAAATGACAATTAAATTAGGCATGCTGGAGGAGAGCAACACTAAAACAAGCAGGGAATGTTTAAACATGTGCACACCTGCCCTAACACCTATGCTTTACTGTTAATAGACCAGTTTGCAAAATAGGCAAGAAACAAAGACAATTTTAAAAGACAACTCAAAAATATTTATTTTTCTTAATTTACTGAGAAATTATTATAACAGCTGCTTTAATAAAATGCTATTTGTACAAACGACATTTTAAACAAGTAATATAATTTTATCAAATAACAAATCATGTACTTATTGATTTTGTTTTTTTTGTTTTTTGTTGATGTCTTGGATTTTTTCTGTAACATAACGTCCAAATTTTCCTGCTCTGGGGTGGGTTTCCCGAAACGTTCGTAGCGCCAAGTACTTCGTAACCTCGTATGAAACGTACGAGGTTAAGAAGTACTTAGCGCTACGAACATTTCGGGAAACCCACCCCTGGTCCTTAGCTCGAACTCTTCCAGGTTTTTTGTCTCGAGCCACTTTTGGAAGCAATCTTTAACAAAACAAAATAAAGCAAAATGTCATGAGAAAACTTTAATATGCATAAAATATGCATGTTACTGCACAACAATAAAATCATATAGTTTTCTAAAGACTTCAAAAACTATTTACTTGAAACAAAGTACAAATCATTTACTTGCATGTATAGGCCTTCTCAGAGGAGCTAAACTCCTAAATGTGAGGTATAAACTTCTAGCCTATATGAAGACTAGATAACCTGCTCAAAGGCCACATGACTATTATTATGAACAGTTTTATTAAATGTCAACATTTTGCACAGAAGATATGTATAAGATTATTAGCAGGTCATTGAGAAATTTTAATAAAATTCAAGTGTCCTGGTCCAAAAGAGACACATGTAATATTTCATGCAGCAGTAATATCCTCCATCATTTTCAGATTAGTATTCTTTATCAACATTCTTACTTACTTTTTAGTGCTCTTAATTTGTGAGGGGTTAGAGGGGGCCTGGGGGTTGTCTTTGTTGTTGGACAACTTTTACCCTCCAGACTCCGGTTGGCCAAAATGTTTGTGCCCCAAATGCACACTGCCAGCTCCTTCACAAACAAGCTGTCCTTGCTGTTTCCTTGGACTCTCTTCCACTGATTTGTATTGATGTAAATTCCTTCACCAATGTGCGTCTGTGTGAAATTTTATTTTATTTCATGATTATATGTAAATCATATCAGTATAATCAAAGACAATACCACCGTTACTGTACATTTATAATTAAATCTAAAATACCCTTTCTTCTTCTGAAGCTTGCTCTTTCTGTTGACTTATTTCTACTGCAAATATAAAATAATTTAATAATTATTACCTTACTTTTGGTAAATGACAGTTGTAGAATGATTAAATAGTACAATATTATTGTGCATGTCTCTTATCTCTTATCAGAGATAGGATGAATGTATAAGTGTAACCAAGTCATTCATGTTTTATTAGCAATATACTTACCAACTGTTGCTTGAGAAGTGTTTAATGGGGGTGACAAGTTGGATTGCCCTGAAATGTATAATATAATGATAATAAATCTTCAGTACAAGTTTGTATCACAGATTAAATGAACATTAACTAGGGCTTTTTTATTAGACAATAGGTAGACGCAACAAGCTGTTAGTGTTATATGCAACAAAACCACAAACACCTTCTCAAGCAAAACAGATAATGTTCAAAATATAATAACAACAGTAATAGTAATAGCAGTATAACTGAAAGGTCTTACTAATTGTTTGAGGGGTGTCCATAAAATCAGGAAGGCTGTTATTCTCTATAACATAAATGAGACCTTAAATGTAATTCACTGTCATTACATTCAATAAATAGTACAGCTTTAAATTCCAGTTTAGATAAAATGATAACGATTGTTTTGTGTTTTGTGAGGCAGCCTTTTAGGAAAGAAGGGTGAGTGTTACAAACTTACCAGGAAGGATTTTGGAGACCAAACACTTTTGGAGTTCAGTGTTCAATTTTCTCAGTTGTTCCAGTTCACTAATGGCTTCTTGATATTTATGCCCAAGTACTGTGTGCTTCTTCTTTAATTCATCAAATTCAGATTTGGCAATTAATTCATCATCACTGCCACTAGATGTTTCATCATCCAGCAGAATCCTCTGCCTCTTTGATTGACTATTAGAGGCACACAGTGGCTGGATTATTTTCTGGCTTTGCCGCTCTTTTAAAATTTCTATTAGTGAGGCCCGCTTTCCCTCAATAATGCTTGCCTTTTGTGACATCTGCAAATAATAATAGCACATAACATCTCACTTGCTCTTATCATATATATATATATATATATATATATATATATATATATATATATATATATATATATATATATATATATATATATATATATATATATATATGCATGCATGCACATATATACTTACAGCAGTATCTTCAATTTCTTTCCTTTCTGAGTTTCTCTGGCTCTCCACAGGATTTCTCTCCAGTAACTTTGGAACCCGAATCCTTTTCCCTGCACCTAGAATGTCCTCTATTTCTTCAGAAGTGTCTGTGAAGAAAAATATGTAACACTTTAAACCGTAATACTGGTCAGGCACACTCAAGTCTTCCCTCTTATAATTTTTATATATGATTATATAAAATTTATATACAAAAAATTAATACAAACATTTATATTATGCTCAGTTTCTTTTTCATGCTGAATGTCGAACCCAGAATGATAGTTTAATCATTGAATGTTCAGTATTTGTCTTATACAAATGGCTCAGCTAAAACATGAAAATCACAGTTTACAGACCTCCGTGTTTAATTATAATTAAAGAGCAGATATTGTCAGTGCGCTTGCGGCATTTTGGTCCTCAAAAGGGAAGTGAAAAGTTCTCCACCAACATTCTCAGTTAAGTATTACCCAAGAACAGGTAGAAGGCAGCCTTTCGGTTAAATCGTGCCCTTTTAAACTTGATCAACTAATATGATTCTCAGACCAGACTAATTATAAGAATGTAAAAAATGAAAGACAACGCATGGGATGTTGCATCGGCTGTTGGTGCAGAAGGTAAGTCTTTTGTTTTATAAATATATTTTAACGAGCAAGGTGGTCCATGGTCGCCAGGCTACCGCACGCGACACAACTAACTATATAAAGGCTTATTAGGTCTTATTAGGTTCGTAGATGATGTTGCTGAGTAACCCTCTTAATGGTAACACGAGTAGCACAACCTGCTAACTAATATCCAGTCTTGACAGTGTAGACAGCTTCATACAGACAGATCAAAGTAACATTTAATGAACAGACCACGGACGATTTTGATCGCTGCGACAGGTAATGTTTTGTAGATCCCGGTTCGGGTAACTTGTAGCCAAATTGTATCAGATAGCGACAAGTTTAACTCACGTCGTACGTCAAACAAAATGTTGAATTGTTATTATTATACGATATACTATTATTCTGTATTATAAAAACGTTAGCTACTTACCTTTTAGCATCAAGATTTGGCCAGCGAATAACTCCCCTTTCCACAGAATCCAGTATGCGTGTACTGCAGAATAGTCTTCTGTATTTTTTGGGTCAAAGTTTTTGATGTCTTTAATATGTACAATATTTTTTACTCCGTCTTCGATGTATTGTACGTAGGCAAACATTTTATTAATGCGAAAAAATCTTAAGGAAAGAACAAGGAAAAATATGAGAGAGCTAGGTGGCTAACAAACTTGTAATGGTATTCGAACGCAGCCTCCATTCGAACAATTCTGAGGCTCGCGCAGCTCATCAGTGCAGGACATTAAAGTATGACACGGTGATGCGATTTTATAGCCAGCAATAATGAGGACACACAGACACATACATATATAATTATGCTGTGTGTGTGTGCGTGCGTGTGAATATGTGTATATATATTAGTGGTGGGCCGTTAACGCCGATAACGGCCGACCACTAATTAAATTTAACTCGCTTGCAGACCGTTTTTATCTGTATATATATTCATGAACATTTACCTGACGCATTTTAATGTTGCTTTGTGTTTCAGGTTTGAAAAGTGCTGGAATTTAGGCTAAAGTACATTAAAATGTTGAAATTACGTTAACAAATACGAGCCTCTTGTAATTCCAGGACGAAACATGAGAGAACGTGAAGACGTTAAGATTGAGCGTTTTGAAAATAAACAACCATCAAATAATGTGATAAAAAAGCGAATTATTTTGAATCATTTCGAGTATATGTATTAATATTTAACTTAATTATGTTTATCATGCTGGAAAATATTGAAATGGACCTTGAAAGTGCCGTACAAGTGCTTTAATTCCACCTTGTATAGGTGTATGAACCCTGCAAACATGACTTTGTCGATCGCGCTGAAGCGCAGCGCACGCGCGAAGTTACAAAATTCGACAGGTGCACGACCGCGCGAGGCACTCGCGCACGGGCGGAGCCTCAGCGATTACGTAATTTTCGCCGCGCGGACCCTCGCGCCGCTCGCGGCGTGTCAATATTTAACTGAATTATGTTTATCAAGCTGGAAAATATTGAAATGGACCTTGAACCCACTAAACATTAGACGTCTTATGGACGTGCAGATCAAGTCTATATTGCGTCCGTCGGTCCAAGACCAATTCTGGACTTCTACTCGACGTGCAAACTAGGTCCGTTATTTGGACGTCTAACTATGACCCCACTTGGACGTCGATATGCAGTTAAACACTTGAACGTCGGAATTTCAACGTCACGGAGACGTCTAAGAAGGGTACAGAAATGTACATGATACATAATATTTGTTTTTTTTATATTAATGAACATTTCTAAATGTTGAGTAAAGCGGTATGAGAAAATTTGTCTTTTGGGCGATAAACACTTTTGCTCGACTCCGTCAACCTAAAACTCCATGTCCTCAATGGTGCAGCCTGTGAACTGTAATAAATCCATATTATTATACATTATTTAATGTAGACACGTATAAGAAAATGTATGTATTATCAAAATATTTGTTTATATATAATATTTATGTATAACTATTATGTTAAATACAATCAATTGACTATGATACAAAAGTGAGCCTACATAAAAAGCTCGAGCGAGTTGCCTCGCGCATTTAGGAGTTTAAATTAAAAAGAAATCCGTTACTTTTTACAGTTATTTACTGGCGATTTCAAGGTAACATTAACAACTGGTCTTTAACAAACCTCAAAATATTAACCTAAAATGTTTATATGTTGTAGTAACAGATCAATAGATATAATCACATTACCTTGTACTTTTGTAATGGATTTTTGTAAGGTTTGTTACGTTTTAACGTTAGCCAAAAGGCTAGCTAGCTACTCACGTATTGGATGGAATTTACCACAGACATTACTACTTTTATAAGTTGGCGTTTTGGCCAGTGATCAATAAAAATGAAGGTGGAAAGAAATTGGAAATGCCATTCATGTGATTTATTTGTAAAGCATATACAATTGTAACGTGTGTAACTGGTGCCAGAAGGTGGCGGACCTGTTTATTGTTCCCGTTCATCTTTCTGAAGTTCGTTAGGCTCAGCAGATTTGAACCTTACACTTTTGTATACGTTTCCAGTTATCTGCTGCGACGGAAAGGAAGCTAGGAAAATTTACCAGGACAAAATGCTACCTTCTAAAATGGCACTAGTTGTGCACAGAAACTATGAATCCCCATGGAAATTGTGTTTTAAGAAAGCATTTCCTTCGATATTACAGCTCTATTTAGAAATAGCTGTTGGTAGGCTTATAAAAACGATGTCTAAAAGGAGTCAACGTTTTACGCAAAAAAGACCTACACAAGACTTCATTTGGACTAGAAATGGCCCTTATCCGGACGTCCCGGGGTCGTCGATACACGACGTGCAGAAGACGTCGGAAAAAAGACGTCATCTGGCGTCACAGTCTGCACCTTCAGGGGACCAAAATCCGACGTGCAAAAATGACTTGGAAAAGACGTCGTTTCAACGTATCTTTGCGCAGTGGGAAAGTGCCGTACAAATGCTTTAATTCCACCTTGTATAGGTGTATGAACCCTGCAAACATGACTTTGTCGATGGCGCTGAAGCGCGGCGCGCGCGCGGAAGTTGCAAAATTAGAGAGGTGCACGACCTCGCGCAGCGACAGCGCGCGAGGCACTCGCGCACGGGCGGAGCCTCAGCAATTACGTCATTTTCGCCGCGCGGACCCTCGCCGCTCGCGGCGCGTCAATATTTAACTTAATTATGTTTATCATGCTGGAAAATATTGAAATGGACCTTGAAAGTGCCGTACAAGTGCTTTAATTCCACCTTGTATAGGTGTATGAACCCTGCAAACATGACTTTGTCGATCGCGCTGAAGCGCAGCGCGCGCGCGAAGTTACAAAATTCTAGAGGTGCACGACCGCGCGAGGCACTCGCGCACGGGCGGAGCCTCAGCGATTACGTAATTTTCGCCGCGCGGACCCTCGCGCCGCTCGCGGCGTGTCAATATTTAACTTAATTATGTTTATCATGCTGGAAAATATTGAAATGGACCTTGAAAGTGCCGTACAAGTGCTTTAATTCCACCTTGTATAGGTGTATGAACCCTGCAAACATGACTTTGTCGATCGCGCTGAAGCGCGGCGCGCGCGCGAAGTTGAAAAATTCGAGAGGTGCACGACCTCGTGCAGCGACAGCGCGCGAGGCACACGCGCACGGGCGGAGCCTCAGCGATTACGTCATTTTCGCCGCGCGGACCCTCGCGCCGCTCGCGGCGCGTCAAGTATAAACCAGGCTTCAAGTATAAACCAGCTTAAAGTCTGCCCTGCTGGAAAAACCAGCTCATACCATCTTAAGCTGGTCAAGCTGGTTAACCAGCTTGACCAGCTTAAGCTGTGTTTTGGAACCTGGTAGCTGGTTTGTAGCTGGTAGCTGGTTAAACCATTCAAAACCAGCTGTTAGCTGGTTCATAGGTGGTAGCTGGTTTATAGCTGGTTACACCATCTTAAACCATCTTGTTGCTGGTGGGTGGTTTTACTGTCCAAAACCAGCTTGTACCTGGTATTCTGTAAAATAACTAGTATTTTAAATTTACAATTAACCTTTGATAGCTTGTTGCAGAACTGTCAAGTGACCAGAATATTATACAATGTGCCTCAACCATGGTCGTGGATTTTCTGTCTGGAACATTTTGATGTTTTCCTAAATGACAATTAAATTAGGCATGCTGGAGGAGAGCAACACTAAAACAAGCAGGGAATGTTTAAACATGTGCACACCTGCCCTAACACCTATGCTTTACTGTTAATAGACCAGTTTGCAAAATAGGCAAGAAACAAAGACAATTTTAAAAGACAACTCAAAAATATTTATTTTTCTTAATTTACTGAGAAATTATTATAACAGCTGCTTTAATAAAATGCTATTTGTACAAACGACATTTTAAACAAGTAATATAATTTTATCAAATAACAAATCATGTACTTATTGATTTTGTTTTTTTTGTTTTTTGTTGATGTCTTGGATTTTTTCTGTAACATAACGTCCAAATTTTCCTGCTCTGGGGTGGGTTTCCCGAAACGTTCGTAGCGCCAAGTACTTCGTAACCTCGTATGAAACGTACGAGGTTAAGAAGTACTTAGCGCTACGAACATTTCGGGAAACCCACCCCTGGTCCTTAGCTCGAACTCTTCCAGGTTTTTTGTCTCGAGCCACTTTTGGAAGCAATCTTTAACAAAACAAAATAAAGCAAAATGTCATGAGAAAACTTTAATATGCATAAAATATGCATGTTACTGCACAACAATAAAATCATATAGTTTTCTAAAGACTTCAAAAACTATTTACTTGAAACAAAGTACAAATCATTTACTTGCATGTATAGGCCTTCTCAGAGGAGCTAAACTCCTAAATGTGAGGTATAAACTTCTAGCCTATATGAAGACTAGATAACCTGCTCAAAGGCCACATGACTATTATTATGAACAGTTTTATTAAATGTCAACATTTTGCACAGAAGATATGTATAAGATTATTAGCAGGTCATTGAGAAATTTTAATAAAATTCAAGTGTCCTGGTCCAAAAGAGACACATGTAATATTTCATGCAGCAGTAATATCCTCCATCATTTTCAGATTAGTATTCTTTATCAACATTCTTACTTACTTTTTAGTGCTCTTAATTTGTGAGGGGTTAGAGGGGGCCTGGGGGTTGTCTTTGTTGTTGGACAACTTTTACCCTCCAGACTCCGGTTGGCCAAAATGTTTGTGCCCCAAATGCACACTGCCAGCTCCTTCACAAACAAGCTGTCCTTGCTGTTTCCTTGGACTCTCTTCCACTGATTTGTATTGATGTAAATTCCTTCACCAATGTGCGTCTGTGTGAAATTTTATTTTATTTCATGATTATATGTAAATCATATCAGTATAATCAAAGACAATACCACCGTTACTGTACATTTATAATTAAATCTAAAATACCCTTTCTTCTTCTGAAGCTTGCTCTTTCTGTTGACTTATTTCTACTGCAAATATAAAATAATTTAATAATTATTACCTTACTTTTGGTAAATGACAGTTGTAGAATGATTAAATAGTACAATATTATTGTGCATGTCTCTTATCTCTTATCAGAGATAGGATGAATGTATAAGTGTAACCAAGTCATTCATGTTTTATTAGCAATATACTTACCAACTGTTGCTTGAGAAGTGTTTAATGGGGGTGACAAGTTGGATTGCCCTGAAATGTATAATATAATGATAATAAATCTTCAGTACAAGTTTGTATCACAGATTAAATGAACATTAACTAGGGCTTTTTTATTAGACAATAGGTAGACGCAACAAGCTGTTAGTGTTATATGCAACAAAACCACAAACACCTTCTCAAGCAAAACAGATAATGTTCAAAATATAATAACAACAGTAATAGTAATAGCAGTATAACTGAAAGGTCTTACTAATTGTTTGAGGGGTGTGGCTGCCGTCAGTGGCAGTCATGCAGTTTGTTATTTTCATGATTGAAGTGACAATAAATAAGTTAAGGTAAGGTAAAATCATTTGTTTATTAAATCTGATTGTAATATGTATTGTTTAAAATGCACGTTTAAAGGTTCTACAAATGTTTCCAGGGTGTAATTAATGTTTAATTAGTTGTTTGGGATAGAGCTATATTTTGGTCGCGCGCCGCTCTCTACACGACGGCGTTGATTTAAACAGTAACGGAAATAACCGTCCGGCAGATGTTTAAAGAAGATGTGGTTTTGTTTCAAGTTAACCCTTTCAAGTTAATGCGGCCAATGAGGTATGTAATTTGTATTTAATATGTGTATGGGAAATAAGATGTTTATCTATGAAGGATTGTTAAGTTTCAGTTAGTTATTTAGTCTCAAGGACTATTCCGAATTTACTGATGTTGTTTGTAAGCCAATCTACTGATTTGTGAATATTTATGTTGTTGAATCATATTCTTATTGTCTATTCTCTATGAGAATCCCTTACTGTATGAAAATCTATTATTGTATGTTTGTACAGTTCTCACGGCATCGTTGGTTACACCTGTGTCCGAATTAAATGCCAGTAAATCAGGAACGCCTTGTGTCCGTTATTTCAACTTGGAGGGAGTTACAGTGAGAACTCAGAGCTTGTTCGACGCGAGGTGATGAGCCTGCATCTGCTGTCATAAGAACTGCAAGCAACTTTACCGGAGTTTCATCGAACTCTAGCGTCAAACAGATAAGACTGTGCATACACCAGCAACTAGAGCAGTAGCAAGCGGAGTCCGAGAGCATCGCTTGGTTAAGCCAACGACAAGCAAAGCAAGACGTTTAAGCAAGTTAAATGTTAAGGTTTGGAGTAGCCTCGTGATCTGCATTAAGGGGACTCTATAAGTGCTAAAGCAGTAAAGTGTTTGGTTGTTATGTACATATACTTAGCTCAAATAATCTGGATAACATAGTTTAAATGATGTTTACTTGGATTAACTTAATATAACCATTAATAACGCACTTTGTTATGTTCTAAAGAGAGGTGGTTTTTTAAAATTGTTTTTTAAAAGAGGTGGTTTTTTAAAATTTTTTTAAAATTTAAAAAAGTTCACCTGTATTGTTAAAGGCAGTTAATCACATATGACACACATTGTTTAAACATAGCCAGTTTAAACTAAAGGTAGTTTTGGCTACAATAGCACTTCAGTTGCAAATCATATATTACACTCATTAAGGTCAGTGCATTTAACTAAAATAGTTATCAAAGCAATACCAAGAATGGCTGAGTATGAAGCTAAACAGGACCCAGACAGTAACAATGAAACTGCAGAGTTACAGCAGCAGTTTAAAGACAGTGATGACAAACTTTCAGACATTAACCCATTATGGGAGACTGAGATAGATAAGAAGACTCATGCTGCTGAAGAAGGACTAAGAAGAAGCCAGAGATCCAGAAGGCTGACAGAAAAGGGTCAAGAGCTCCAAGAGGTTAAGTCTAGAAGGCTTCAGCATCGCTTCACAGTTTCTTATACCAAATGGAAGGCTCTTGCTAAAGAAATTAAGAAATCATTCAAAAGACCTCTCTCCAACGAGATCTTACAAGATCTTATGAATGAGACTCGCTGCGCATCAACACATGTAAAACAAGCTTATGAAGACTTACGTCAGTACATTAGCCCTGATGGAGAAATCCGCCGCAGAGTAGACACTTGTGATGCTGTCTCAAGTCACATCTTGGAATATGGGTGGAATCGTTTGGAAGAGAATGAAAGGTGTGAAGATAAGGAACAAGCACACTGGATTGAGACTGAGTCAGTGTTCTCATCAACTTCATCTAGGATGTCTTGTTTAAGCTCTAAAGGTCCAAGGTCTGAAACCAGATCAAGTATAAAGTCAAGACATTCCAGCCTGTCATCTCTAAAGAAGCAAGAAGCTGTAGCAGAGCTAGCTGCATCCATGGCCACTCTTAAGGTTTTACAAGAGATGGAGCATGAAAGAGAAGAGCTTGAGAATCTGGAAGCTGAGAACAGAGAGAGACTTGCACTACAAGAAGCGGAAAATGCTGCAAGACAAAATGCATTGGAAGAGAAGCGTAGGCAAATAGAGCGCTTAGAAACAGTTAAGAAGATAAATGCTGCAAAGGCACGTCTTCAAGCCTATGAACAAGATGTGAGCTCAGATGAAGAGGTATCAGAAATGCTCCACAATTGTGAGTTTAGGCGAGAGACACCTGTACCTAAACCAAGAAAACACCTAGTGCAACGCACGGCACCATCGCAGTATGTCACACATGTGCAGTCTGCTACTATGCCACAAGTAACTACAAGTGTGCAACCTGTTACTGGTAATCAGCAAGATGATAGCATTAAAGAACTTGCTAAAGAAATAGCAGAGTCCATCAGTGCAAGCCGTGTCCCAATACCAGAGCCTTGTGTATTCAGTGGAGACCCTCTAAGGTTTAAAGACTGGAAAATGTCCTTTCAGACTTTAATAGATAGGAAGAATATTCCAGTAAATGAGAAGGTCTACTATCTCCGCAAATATGTTGGTGGACCTGCAAAGAAAGCTATTGAGAGTTATTTCTTGTTAGGCACAGATGCAGCCTATCATGCAGCATGGGACATCCTGGATGAAAGATATGGAAGTTCCTTCGTGATTGCTAAGGCCTTCAGGGATAAGCTCATCTCATGGCCCAAAATTGGACCTAAAGAAAGTATAGAATTGAGAGAGTTCACAGATTTCCTTCGAGGTTGTCAATCAGCAATGTCTCAGATTACTGGTCTTGAAGTCTTGAATGACTGTAGTGAAAATCAAAGGATACTCACCAAGCTTCCTGATTGGCTAACAGCCCAATGGAACAGAAAGGTGGTTGATATCGAAGAAGCAACAGGTGCATTTCCTAGTTTCAGTCAGTTTGTTGAGTTTGTCACAAGGGAAGCTAAAATAGCTTGTAATCCGGTGACTTCTCTTCATGCTCTAAAGTCTGGTGATGATGAAAGAAGTAAGACACCAAAGACTCGAAGTGTTGGTGCTAAGACATTGGCAAGCATCACCGAAGAAAAGCCACATTCTAAAGGGTGCATTTATTGCGAGAAGTCAAATCATGACATTCACACATGTAGAAAGTTCATGGACAAATCGATTGCAGAAAGAGTCAAGTTTGTGCAAACCAACAAATTGTGTTTCGGTTGTTTGAAACCAGGACATCATTCGAAGAACTGTGATGGAAGGAGTGCCTGTAATTTATGTAAGGGAAGGCATCCAACATGTTTACATGAAGATCGCCCCAAAGAAGGCAAAAGGAAAGAACTATCAAATGAACAAACAGAGTCTCAACCAATTAATGAAGTGACATCTAACAGAGTGGTGCAAGACATAAGCAGTACCTATACATCTACAGTTGTTCCAGTATGGTTGTCCACAACAAGGCATCCAGAGAATGAAATTCTCACGTATGCACTCATTGACAGCCAAAGTGATACCACATTCATCATACAAGAAAAGGCAGAAACTCTGGATACTCAGAAGGAAGCTGTGCAGTTAAAGCTCTCCACATTGTCATCCAGAGGCACAATCATTCCAAGTCTGAAGTTAACTGGGCTGCAGGTCAGAGGGTTTTATTCATCTATGAAAATTGCTCTCCCAGTAACGTATTCAAGAGAATTTATTCCTGCCAATTTAAGTCACATTCCTACACCCAAGACAGCAAGGGCATGGCCTCACCTAGAGCACATTGCTGAAGAGATTGCTCCATTAATTGAATGTGATGTTGGGTTGCTCATAGGTTATAACTGTTCTCAAGCCCTGCTACCCAGAGAGGTTGTGGCAGGTAAAGATAATGAGCCATTCGCACAAAGAACAGATCTTGGCTGGAGTGTAGTTGGCTGCGTCAATTCCGGCGTTGACTATGGTGATGCTATTGGAAGCAGTCATAGGATTGTGGTGAGGCAAGTGTCACCAGATGTACAGGTGAACACTGATCTAACAAGTGAAGTTCGATACATATGTCGAACACAAGTCAAGGAGTTAGTCACCTCATTAGATGTGCTAAAAGTGCTTGAATCGGACTTCAGCGAGAGAACAGTAGAGGATATTAACCTCTCTCAGGAAGATCTGCGTTTCATAGCGATAATGGAGGATGGAATTAGGATCAATGCTGACGGCCATTGTGAAATGCCTTTGCCATTTAAGGAAGACAGGCCATGTCCGCCAGACAATAGGAGATGTGTGAATCACCGACTTGAGTGCTTAAGAAAGAGATTTGAAAGGGACAGACATTATCGTAAGGATTACACCGCCTTCATGAATGAAACGATAATTCGCAGAGATGCTGAGAAGATGCAGTTAGAAGACATTGACAAGAGCCCTGCCTGGTATATCCCTCACCATGGGGTTTATCACCCACAGAAGCCAGGTAAAATACGAGTCGTGTTCGACTGCTCAGCAAAATTTCAAGGAGTGTCATTGAATGACCATCTGCTTACAGGACCAGAGCTGACAAACACCTTGGTGGGCGTTCTCTGCAGATTTCGCAAGGAGCCAATAGCAATAATGTGTGATATTGAACGCATGTTCCATCAATTCCATGTAAGAGCAGAAGATCAAACCTATTTAAGATTCTTATGGTGGGAGAATGGTGACATTGAATCCCAACCATCAGTCTATCGAATGAGGGTGCACTTGTTTGGGGCAGCTTCATCACCTGGCTGTGCGAACTACGGCCTCAAATACATTGCTGCTCAAGGACGAGGACTCTTCAATGATGCGACAATCCACTTCATTGAAAGAAACTTTTATGTGGATGATGGCCTGACTAGTGTATCAACGGAAGATAAGGCCATACAGTTAATCAGTGAGGCAAGGCAGCTCTGCAGCACTGGCAAGCTGCACATTCACAAGTTTGTTTCTAACAGCCAAAATGTACTTGCATCGATTCCTAAAGAGGAATGCGCTGAAACAGTAAGAAGCCAAGACTTAGCCCTGGGTGAACCACAAATGGAGAGAGCACTAGGGGTTAAATGGTGTGTTGCTTCAGATCAGTTCAGGTTCAAGGTAGTAGTCAGTGAACACCCGTTCTCCAGGAGAGGAGTTTTATCAACGGTAGCCTCTATCTATGACCCACTCGGGTTCGTAGCACCTTACATTCTAGCTGGGAAACAGATACTTCAGCAAATGTGCAGAGAAAGGTTGGCATGGGATGATCCACTATCGGATGATCTTCGGTCACAATGGGAGTCCTGGCTCTTGGACTTACGGAGCTTAGCTGGGGTAAAGATTCAGCGATGTTATCTTCCATCGAACTGTGAAGAAGTACAAGGATACGAACTCCATCATTTTTCAGATGCAAGTGTCACAGGGTATGGAGCATGTACATACCTGAGAGTGATCAGTACATCAAGACAAGTACACTGTTCTTTCGTGATGGGGAAGGCCAGAGTGGCCCCCACGAAAATCACCACAGTACCAAGACTTGAGTTGTCAGCAGCGGTTATTGCTGTCCGTACAAGTGACTTTCTAAGAAAGGAATTGGAACTAGATGCCCAGGAATTCTTTTGGACAGACTCAAAGGTAGTCCTGGGATATGTCAACAATGATGCCAGACGTTTTCATGTGTTTGTGGCAAACCGCATTCAACGCATCAAGGAAAGTAGCAAGTCTAGTCAATGGAAATACGTGACATCGGAAGAAAATCCTGCCGACCACGCGTCAAGGGGTCTCAAGGTGAAGGAGCTTATTGCTTCCAACTGGTTTACTGGTCCAGACTTTCTCTGGCATGATGAGCCTCTCAGCGGAGATATCAATGTGGAAGGCACTGTAGTTGAAGACTCAGAAGTTCGCAAGGCCTATGCATTCAAGACCTTGACAACAGAAGGCTCACTTCTTAACCGCTTCCAAAGGTTTTCCAGTTGGTCAAGGTTAGTTAAAGCAATTGGCAGACTCAGACGACGGATCAAGGAGGTTAAGGGTTTTGCATCAAGAACCAATGAAGCTACTTGCCTCGAAGAGAGAAAGGATGCAGAACTGGCTATCATACGTATTGTTCAAAGGGCAGCTTTCTCTGAGGAAATTCAAGGTCTTCAATGTAAGAAGGAGATAGCAATCAAAGATAAGGCCAGCAGGCTACACAGATTAAATCCTTTCTTAGATGAGCAAGGCATCCTCAGAGTTGGAGGTCGACTGGAGCATGCTTTTTTGCATCCGCACATAAAGCATCCAACAATCTTGCCAAAGATCAGCCACATTTCGCAGCTACTGATCAAACATTATCATCAGCAAGTACAACATCAAGGGCGTGGCATGACAATGAATGAGCTACGATCAAACGGCATCTGGATCCTCGGAAGCAGTCAGGCTGTGTCTTCTTACATCTACAGATGTGTGAAATGCAGAAAGTACAGAAGGTATACAGAAGAACAAAAAATGGCAGACTTACCCAGAGAACGCATGGAACCAACTCCTCCTTTCACATATTGTGGGATGGACTGTTTTGGTCCATTCTACATCAAGGAGGGGAGGAGAGAGCTGAAGCGCTATGGTCTGCTATTTACATGCTTGTGTTCTCGTGCTGTGCACATTGAACTGCTTGAAGATATGACAACCGATGCCTTTATTAATGCCCTTCGTGCTTTCATTGCCCTTCGTGGAAATGTTCGACAACTTCGGTCAGATCAGGGCACTAACTTTATAGGTGCGAGACGTGAATTTCTGGAAGCTGTCAAGGAAATGGATCAAGAAAGTTTAAAGCAACTAGGCTGCGAATTTGTTATGAACACTCCATCTGCCAGCCATATGGGTGGAGCCTGGGAAAGGCAAATCAGGACGATAAGGAGTGTACTGACATCCATTTTGGATCAGTCTTCCCGGAGACTTGATGGTTCATCCTTACGAACCTACCTTTATGAAGTCATGGCGATCATAAACAGCAGACCTTTAACTGCACACTTGCTCAATGATCCAGCTGGGCCACAGCCACTTACACCGAATCACATTTTGACGATGAAATCTTCAGTAATCTTGCCACCTCCTGGAGATTTTGTAAGAGAAGACCTTTATCTTCGCAAAAGATGGCGTAAAGTACAACATTTAGCCAATGAATTCTGGTGTAGGTGGAAGAAGGAATACTTGTTAAATCTGCAACAAAGACAAAAATGGCATAAGACACGCAGAAATGCGCAGATCAACGACATAGTGATTATAAAAGACGACACTGCACCAAGGAATCAATGGAAACTGGCCAAGGTCACCAAGGTGTTCCCTGGTGAAGATGGTTGTGTGAGAAAGATTCAATTGTTGATCAGTGACTCTGCATTAGATGACCAAGGAAAGCGCCTCACCAAGCCAACATATCTAGAGAGGCCTATACACAAAACAGTTACCCTACTTGAAGCAGAGTAATGTAGACTTGCTGTCTCTCTGCCTTACTAGCAAAGGTTTGTTACTCTTGTATGAATCCTATACTTCAGGTTTAGTTAGAAATCACCAGTGATTTGGTGGGAGTGTGGCTGCCGTCAGTGGCAGTCATGCAGTTTGTTATTTTCATGATTGAAGTGACAATAAATAAGTTAAGGTAAGGTAAAATCATTTGTTTATTAAATCTGATTGTAATATGTATTGTTTAAAATGCACGTTTAAAGGTTCTACAAATGTTTCCAGGGTGTAATTAATGTTTAATTAGTTGTTTGGGATAGAGCTATATTTTGGTCGCGCGCCGCTCTCTACACGACGGCGTTGATTTAAACAGTAACGGAAATAACCGTCCGGCAGATGTTTAAAGAAGATGTGGTTTTGTTTCAAGTTAACCCTTTCAAGTTAATGCGGCCAATGAGGTATGTAATTTGTATTTAATATGTGTATGGGAAATAAGATGTTTATCTATGAAGGATTGTTAAGTTTCAGTTAGTTATTTAGTCTCAAGGACTATTCCGAATTTACTGATGTTGTTTGTAAGCCAATCTACTGATTTGTGAATATTTATGTTGTTGAATCATATTCTTATTGTCTATTCTCTATGAGAATCCCTTACTGTATGAAAATCTATTATTGTATGTTTGTACAGTTCTCACGGCATCGTTGGTTACACCTGTGTCCGAATTAAATGCCAGTAAATCAGGAACGCCTTGTGTCCGTTATTTCAACTTGGAGGGAGTTACAAGGGGTGTCCATAAAATCAGGAAGGCTGTTATTCTCTATAACATAAATGAGACCTTAAATGTAATTCACTGTCATTACATTCAATAAATAGTACAGCTTTAAATTCCAGTTTAGATAAAATGATAACGATTGTTTTGTGTTTTGTGAGGCAGCCTTTTAGGAAAGAAGGGTGAGTGTTACAAACTTACCAGGAAGGATTTTGGAGACCAAACACTTTTGGAGTTCAGTGTTCAATTTTCTCAGTTGTTCCAGTTCACTAATGGCTTCTTGATATTTATGCCCAAGTACTGTGTGCTTCTTCTTTAATTCATCAAATTCAGATTTGGCAATTAATTCATCATCACTGCCACTAGATGTTTCATCATCCAGCAGAATCCTCTGCCTCTTTGATTGACTATTAGAGGCACACAGTGGCTGGATTCTTTTCTGGCTTTGCCGCTCTTTTAAAATTTCTATTAGTGAGGCCCGCTTTCCCTCAATAATGCTTGCCTTTTGTGACATCTGCAAATAATAATAGCACATAACATCTCACTTGCTCTTATCATATATATATATATATATATATATATATATATATATATATATATATATATATATATATATATATATATATATATGCATGCACATATATACTTACAGCAGTATCTTCAATTTCTTTCCTTTCTGAGTTTCTCTGGCTCTCCACAGGATTTCTCTCCAGTAACTTTGGAACCCGAATCCTTTTCCCTGCACCTAGAATGTCCTCTATTTCTTCAGAAGTGTCTGTGAAGAAAAATATGTAACACTTTAAACCGTAATACTGGTCAGGCACACTCAAGTCTTCCCTCTTATAATTTTTATATATGATTATATAAAATTTATATACAAAAAATTAATACAAACATTTATATTATGCTCAGTTTCTTTTTCATGCTGAATGTCGAACCCAGAATGATAGTTTAATCATTGAATGTTCAGTATTTGTCTTATACAAATGGCTCAGCTAAAACATGAAAATCACAGTTTACAGACCTCCGTGTTTAATTATAATTAAAGAGCAGATATTGTCAGTGCGCTTGCGGCATTTTGGTCCTCAAAAGGGAAGTGAAAAGTTCTCCACCAACATTCTCAGTTAAGTATTACCCAAGAACAGGTAGAAGGCAGCCTTTCGGTTAAATCGTGCCCTTTTAAACTTGATCAACTAATATGATTCTCAGACCAGACTAATTATAAGAATGTAAAAAATGAAAGACAACGCATGGGATGTTGCATCGGCTGTTGGTGCAGAAGGTAAGTCTTTTGTTTTATAAATATATTTTAACGAGCAAGGTGGTCCATGGTCGCCAGGCTACCGCACGCGACACAACTAACTATATAAAGGCTTATTAGGTCTTATTAGGTTCGTAGATGATGTTGCTGAGTAACCCTCTTAATGGTAACACGAGTAGCACAACCTGCTAACTAATATCCAGTCTTGACAGTGTAGACAGCTTCATACAGACAGATCAAAGTAACATTTAATGAACAGACCACGGACGATTTTGATCGCTGCGACAGGTAATGTTTTGTAGATCCCGGTTCGGGTAACTTGTAGCCAAATTGTATCAGATAGCGACAAGTTTAACTCACGTCGTACGTCAAACAAAATGTTGAATTGTTATTATTATACGATATACTATTATTCTGTATTATAAAAACGTTAGCTACTTACCTTTTAGCATCAAGATTTGGCCAGCGAATAACTCCCCTTTCCACAGAATCCAGTATGCGTGTACTGCAGAATAGTCTTCTGTATTTTTTGGGTCAAAGTTTTTGATGTCTTTAATATGTACAATATTTTTTACTCCGTCTTCGATGTATTGTACGTAGGCAAACATTTTATTAATGCGAAAAAATCTTAAGGAAAGAACAAGGAAAAATATGAGAGAGCTAGGTGGCTAACAAACTTGTAATGGTATTCGAACGCAGCCTCCATTCGAACAATTCTGAGGCTCGCGCAGCTCATCAGTGCAGGACATTAAAGTATGACACGGTGATGCGATTTTATAGCCAGCAATAATGAGGACACACAGACACATACATATATAATTATGCTGTGTGTGTGTGCGTGCGTGTGAATATGTGTATATATATTAGTGGTGGGCCGTTAACGCCGATAACGGCCGACCACTAATTAAATTTAACTCGCTTGCAGACCGTTTTTATCTGTATATATATTCATGAACATTTACCTGACGCATTTTAATGTTGCTTTGTGTTTCAGGTTTGAAAAGTGCTGGAATTTAGGCTAAAGTACATTAAAATGTTGAAATTACGTTAACAAATACGAGCCTCTTGTAATTCCAGGACGAAACATGAGAGAACGTGAAGACGTTAAGATTGAGCGTTTTGAAAATAAACAACCATCAAATAATGTGATAAAAAAGCGAATTATTTTGAATCATTTCGAGTATATGTATTAATATTTAACTTAATTATGTTTATCATGCTGGAAAATATTGAAATGGACCTTGAAAGTGCCGTACAAGTGCTTTAATTCCACCTTGTATAGGTGTATGAACCCTGCAAACATGACTTTGTCGATCGCGCTGAAGCGCAGCGCACGCGCGAAGTTACAAAATTCGACAGGTGCACGACCGCGCGAGGCACTCGCGCACGGGCGGAGCCTCAGCGATTACGTAATTTTCGCCGCGCGGACCCTCGCGCCGCTCGCGGCGTGTCAATATTTAACTGAATTATGTTTATCAAGCTGGAAAATATTGAAATGGACCTTGAACCCACTAAACATTAGACGTCTTATGGACGTGCAGATCAAGTCTATATTGCGTCCGTCGGTCCAAGACCAATTCTGGACTTCTACTCGACGTGCAAACTAGGTCCGTTATTTGGACGTCTAACTATGACCCCACTTGGACGTCGATATGCAGTTAAACACTTGAACGTCGGAATTTCAACGTCACGGAGACGTCTAAGAAGGGTACAGAAATGTACATGATACATAATATTTGTTTTTTTTATATTAATGAACATTTCTAAATGTTGAGTAAAGCGGTATGAGAAAATTTGTCTTTTGGGCGATAAACACTTTTGCTCGACTCCGTCAACCTAAAACTCCATGTCCTCAATGGTGCAGCCTGTGAACTGTAATAAATCCATATTATTATACATTATTTAATGTAGACACGTATAAGAAAATGTATGTATTATCAAAATATTTGTTTATATATAATATTTATGTATAACTATTATGTTAAATACAATCAATTGACTATGATACAAAAGTGAGCCTACATAAAAAGCTCGAGCGAGTTGCCTCGCGCATTTAGGAGTTTAAATTAAAAAGAAATCCGTTACTTTTTACAGTTATTTACTGGCGATTTCAAGGTAACATTAACAACTGGTCTTTAACAAACCTCAAAATATTAACCTAAAATGTTTATATGTTGTAGTAACAGATCAATAGATATAATCACATTACCTTGTACTTTTGTAATGGATTTTTGTAAGGTTTGTTACGTTTTAACGTTAGCCAAAAGGCTAGCTAGCTACTCACGTATTGGATGGAATTTACCACAGACATTACTACTTTTATAAGTTGGCGTTTTGGCCAGTGATCAATAAAAATGAAGGTGGAAAGAAATTGGAAATGCCATTCATGTGATTTATTTGTAAAGCATATACAATTGTAACGTGTGTAACTGGTGCCAGAAGGTGGCGGACCTGTTTATTGTTCCCGTTCATCTTTCTGAAGTTCGTTAGGCTCAGCAGATTTGAACCTTACACTTTTGTATACGTTTCCAGTTATCTGCTGCGACGGAAAGGAAGCTAGGAAAATTTACCAGGACAAAATGCTACCTTCTAAAATGGCACTAGTTGTGCACAGAAACTATGAATCCCCATGGAAATTGTGTTTTAAGAAAGCATTTCCTTCGATATTACAGCTCTATTTAGAAATAGCTGTTGGTAGGCTTATAAAAACGATGTCTAAAAGGAGTCAACGTTTTACGCAAAAAAGACCTACACAAGACTTCATTTGGACTAGAAATGGCCCTTATCCGGACGTCCCGGGGTCGTCGATACACGACGTGCAGAAGACGTCGGAAAAAAGACGTCATCTGGCGTCACAGTCTGCACCTTCAGGGGACCAAAATCCGACGTGCAAAAATGACTTGGAAAAGACGTCGTTTCAACGTATCTTTGCGCAGTGGGAAAGTGCCGTACAAATGCTTTAATTCCACCTTGTATAGGTGTATGAACCCTGCAAACATGACTTTGTCGATGGCGCTGAAGCGCGGCGCGCGCGCGAAGTTGCAAAATTAGAGAGGTGCACGACCTCGCGCAGCGACAGCGCGCGAGGCACTCGCGCACGGGCGGAGCCTCAGCAATTACGTCATTTTCGCCGCGCGGACCCTCGCCGCTCGCGGCGCGTCAATATTTAACTTAATTATGTTTATCATGCTGGAAAATATTGAAATGGACCTTGAAAGTGCCGTACAAGTGCTTTAATTCCACCTTGTATAGGTGTATGAACCCTGCAAACATGACTTTGTCGATCGCGCTGAAGCGCAGCGCGCGAAGTTACAAAATTCTAGAGGTGCACGACCGCGCGAGGCACTCGCGCACGGGCGGAGCCTCAGCGATTACGTAATTTTCGCCGCGCGGACCCTCGCGCCGCTCGCGGCGTGTCAATATTTAACTTAATTATGTTTATCATGCTGGAAAATATTTAAATGGACCTTAAAAGTGCCGTACAAGTGCTTTAATTCCACCTTGTATAGGTGTATGAACCCTGCAAACATGACTTTGTCGATGGCGCTGAAGCGCGGCGCGCGCGCGAAGTTGCAAAATTAGAGAGGTGCACGACCTCGCGCAGCGA
Source organism: Brachyhypopomus gauderio (assembly GCF_052324685.1). NCBI lineage: Eukaryota > Metazoa > Chordata > Actinopteri > Gymnotiformes > Hypopomidae > Brachyhypopomus > Brachyhypopomus gauderio. The sequence goes on from NW_027507620.1 coordinate 27,354, forward strand.
CAGCGCGCGAGGCACTCGCGCACGGGCGGAGCCTCAGCAATTACGTCATTTTCGCCGCGCGGACCCTCGCCGCTCGCGGCGCGTCAATATTTAACTTAATTATGTTTATCATGCTGGAAAATATTGAAATGGACCTTGAAAGTGCCGTACAAGTGCTTTAATTCCACCTTGTATAGGTGTATGAACCCTGCAAACATGACTTTGTCGATCGCGCTGAAGCGCAGCGCGCGCGAAGTTACAAAATTCTAGAGGTGCACGACCGCGCGAGGCACTCGCGCACGGGCGGAGCCTCAGCGATTACGTAATTTTCGCCGCGCGGACCCTCGCGCCGCTCGCGGCGTGTCAATATTTAACTTAATTATGTTTATCATGCTGGAAAATATTGAAATGGACCTTGAAAGTGCCGTACAAGTGCTTTAATTCCACCTTGTATAGGTGTATGAACCCTGCAAACATGACTTTGTCGATCGCGCTGAAGCGCGGCGCGCGCGCGAAGTTGCAAAATTCGAGAGGTGCACGACCTCGTGCAGCGACAGCGCGCGAGGCACTCGCGCACGGGCGGAGCCTCAGCGATTACGTCATTTTCGCCGCGCGGACCCTCGCGCCGCTCGCGGCGCGTCAAGTATAAACCAGGCTTCAAGTATAAACCAGCTTAAAGCCTGCCCTGCTGGAAAAACCAGCTCATACCATCTTAAGCTGGTCAAGCTGGTTAACCAGCTTGACCAGCTTAAGCTGTGTTTTGGAACCTGGTAGCTGGTTTGTAGCTGGTAGCTGGTTAAACCATTCAAAACCAGCTGTTAGCTGGTTCATAGGTGGTAGCTGGTTTATAGCTGGTTACACCATCTTAAACCATCTTGTTGCTGGTGGGTGGTTTTACTGTCCAAAACCAGCTTGTACCTGGTATTCTGTAAAATAACTAGTATTTTAAATTTACAATTAACCTTTGATAGCTTGTTGCAGAACTGTCAAGTGACCAGAATATTATACAATGTGCCTCAACCATGGTCGTGGATTTTCTGTCTGGAACATTTTGATGTTTTCCTAAATGACAATTAAATTAGGCATGCTGGAGGAGAGCAACACTAAAACAAGCAGGGAATGTTTAAACATGTGCACACCTGCCCTAACACCTATGCTTTACTGTTAATAGACCAGTTTGCAAAATAGGCAAGAAACAAAGACAATTTTAAAAGACAACTCAAAAATATTTATTTTTCTTAATTTACTGAGAAATTATTATAACAGCTGCTTTAATAAAATGCTATTTGTACAAACGACATTTTAAACAAGTAATATAATTTTATCAAATAACAAATCATGTACTTATTGATTTTGTTTTTTTTGTTTTTTGTTGATGTCTTGGATTTTTTCTGTAACATAACGTCCAAATTTTCCTGCTCTGGGGTGGGTTTCCCGAAACGTTCGTAGCGCCAAGTACTTCGTAACCTCGTATGAAACGTACGAGGTTAAGAAGTACTTAGCGCTACGAACATTTCGGGAAACCCACCCCTGGTCCTTAGCTCGAACTCTTCCAGGTTTTTTGTCTCGAGCCACTTTTGGAAGCAATCTTTAACAAAACAAAATAAAGCAAAATGTCATGAGAAAACTTTAA
>NW_027507621.1:0-28927 GCF_052324685.1 Brachyhypopomus gauderio
TGGGAGATATTCAATTTATCAGGTTAAGTTAAATTTTCTGTAGTAACAAAGTTTATGGGCATGTCATGTTGTAGTTATTTTGTTGTTGTTATGAAGCATTTAATAAATTTTTTGGTATTGTTAATGTGATGTGCTTAAAACTATGAATGTAAGGTTACATATTATGTACTATCTCATAATGTAATGTTTACATATAATGTACTAGACCATTATGTAATAGGTACATATGGTGTACTAAACCATAATGTAATATATACATGTAATGTGGTAGATCACCATGTGATGCGCGTTTGTAATAATGTAATGCAGAGAATAGTTTAGTTAGAATTCTAGTTTTGGGGACTAGTGGTGGGAGTTAAAATCTCTCTTTTCTGGCACTAGGGAAGATTTTAACTTCCAATCTCCGGATTACAAGACCGGCGCTTTATGAGTTAAGCTACTAAGGCGAGGCTAGTTTAGTAGCTTGTTTTCATATCAGCCGGCCGCGGGGAAGAAAATTAGGAAGAGGGCGAAGTAAAGGGCGGAGGCGATTTGGCCGATAATAACGAAGGGGTGTTCGACGGGTATTCCTCCGATTCAGGTCAAAATAATTACGTCTGCCACGAGAATTCAGAATAGGAGTTGGGATAGGGGGCGGAAGGTGGCCCCTTGCTGTTTAGATGTGTGGAGGAGAGGAACAAGTATAAGGACTAGGATGGAGAATAGGAGGGCAAGGACGCCCCCTAATTTGTTAGGGATTGAGCGCAAGATGGCATAGGCGAATAAGAAATACCATTCGGGCTTGATGTGGGGCGGGGTGACTAGGGGGTTGGCGGAGGTGAAATTTTCAGGATCGCCCAACAGGTTAGGGGAAAATATGGCGAGGTAAATAAGGGCCAGGAGCATAATGAAGAATCCTAAAAGATCTTTATATGAAAAGTAGGGGTGGAATGGGATTTTGTCTGTGTCTGAGATTAATCCTGTGGGGTTATTTGAGCCGGTTTCATGTAAGAAGAGGGCATGAAGGAGGGTTGGGGTTGCGGCAACAACTGCGAAGGGAAGGAGGAAATGGAAGGCAAAGAATCGGGTAAGTGTTGCGTTATCTACGGAAAAACCCCCTCAGAGTCATTGAACGAGGGCATCTCCTACGTAGGGGACGGCTGAGAGGAGGTTGGTAATTACTGTTGCCCCTCAGAAGGATATTTGGCCTCATGGGAGGACGTAGCCAACAAATGCTGTTATTATTACTAAAAGGAGGAGAATTACACCAATATTTCATGTTTCTTTGTAGAGATAAGAGCCATAGTATAAGCCTCGTCCGATATGAAAATAAATACAGATGAAAAAGAATGAAGCTCCATTAGCATGAATATTTCGCACGAGTCAGCCGTAATTTACGTCCCGGCAAATGTGGGCGACTGAGATGAAGGCGGTAGAAATATCTGAGGTATAATGTATGGCTAAAAATAGTCCTGTAACAATTTGTGCTGCAAGGCAGAGTAGGAGAAGAGAGCCAAAGTTTCATCAGGCTGAGATGTTGGCGGGGGCGGGAAGATCAATGACTGAGTCATTGGGAATTTTGATTAGGGGGTGGGTTTTTCGAAGGCTGGCCATTAAAGTTTTTGTAGTTGAGTAACAACGGTGGTTTTTCAAGCCATTAGTCTTGGTTAAAGTCCGAGCAAGAACTATGACTTATTTTGTTTATCTTTTTTTATTAGGGTTAGTATTAGGGTTAGTAGCGGTTGCTTCTAATCCTGCCCCCTATTTTGCTGCGTTGGGGTTGGTAATAGCTGCGGGGGTGGGGTGTGGAATGTTGGCAGAGCATGGTGGGGCTTTTTTATGTTTAGTTTTGTTTTTAATTTATCTTGGAGGTATGCTTGTAGTTTTTGCGTATACTGCAGCTTTAGCTGCTGAGCCGTACCCTGAAAAATGAGGGGATCGCTCTGTTGTCAGCTATATTTTGGTATATGGCCTTGGGTTGGTGGTTGCGGGATTTATACTTAATAAGTATTGATTTGAGGGCTCTTGGGTTGTAATGGAGGGTGTAAAAGAGTTTTTTGTTTTGCGGGGGGATTCTAGCGGGGTAGCTTTAATATATTTTTCAGGCGGGGGGATGTTAATTGTATGTGCGTGGGCTTTATTATTAACTCTTTTTGTGGTATTAGAATTAACTCGAGGGCTGGGGCGGGGGGCTTTGCGAGCGGTTAGGTGGCGATGAGGATTGCAAGTACGCCTGAGATGAAGAATGTTGTTATGTAAATTTTGATTATTCCTCGTTGGGCATCACTTGTAATTGTTGCTATTTTAACTTGTATAGTTGAGAGGCCTTTTGGGCCTGCGGTTTCTAATCATGTTTGATCAAATTGGGTTGCAATTGATTGACCTAATACCAGGGTTAGTTTGGGGAACAAGCGGTGAATAATTGTGGGGAAAAACCCTAGTATGTTTGAGAAATGGTGGAGGGGCAGGGTTGGGGTTGTTTTAAGTTGTTTTGAGGTAAGGGTGGCAAGTTCTATTGCAATTAGTAGTCCTATGATAGTAACTATGAGGGCGGCTAATTTTAGTGTGGGGGTTATTGTCATGACTTGGGTTTTAGATGGAAGGAAGTTGGATGTGATGAGAAGGCCTGCAATGATGCTTCCTCATGCGAGTCGTTTAATAGGGTTGATTACAGTGGGGTTGTTTTCATTAATTGGGCTTAGGGGGAGAAATCGGGGGGGTGGTTATTGTTGCGAAGAAAATGACTCGGAAGCTGTAGATTGCAGTGAAGGAGGTGGCGATTAGTGTGAGGGCAAGGGCTCAGGCGTTTAGGTAGGAGGTATTTAAAGCTTCGATGATTGCATCTTTTGAATAAAATCCTGCTAGGAAGGGGGTGCCGGTGAGAGCTAGACTTCCAATAGTGAGGCAAGAAGATGTAAATGGTAAAAATTTGTGTAGTCCTCCTATCTTGCGAATGTCTTGTTCGTTGTTAAGGCTATGAATAATTACCCCGGAGCAGAGAAAAAGTATTGCTTTGAAGAAGGCGTGAGTACAGATGTGAATAAAGGCTAGTTGGGGTTGATTTAGTCCAATTGTTACTATTATAAGGCCTAGTTGGCTGGAGGTTGAAAATGCTACAATTTTTTTGATATCATTTTGTGTAAGAGCGCAGGTTGCTGTAAATAGGGTTGTAAGAGCGCCTAGGCATAAGCATAGGGTGAGTGCAACAGGATTATTTTCTATTAGGGGGTGTAGTCGGATAAGTAAAAAGATTCCTGCAACAACTATTGTACTTGAGTGTAATAGGGCGGAGACAGGGGTTGGGCCTTCTATTGCTGAGGGAAGTCAGGGGTGTAGGCCAAATTGGGCAGATTTGCCCGTGGCAGCGAGAATTAGACCAAGAAGAGGCAGGGTCATGTTGGTGGTCTTGGATATAAGAAAGATTTGTTGAAGTTCTCATGAGTTTATGTTGGTTGCTAGTCAGGCTATGGTTAGTATTAGTCCGATGTCTCCTACTCGATTATAGATTACTGCCTGAAGGGCTGCTGTGTTTGCGTCTATACGGCCGTATCATCAGCCGATTAGAAGGAAGGATATAATGCCTACGCCTTCTCAGCCAATGAATAGTTGAAATATATTATTAGCTGTGACTAGAATAATTATTGCGACAAGAAATAGTAGCAGACGTTTGGAAAATTGGTCAATATAGGGGTCGGAGTGCATATACCATGTTGTAAACTCCATGATAGATCAAGTGACGAAAAGTGCAATAGGGGTAAAGATGAGGGAGTAGTGGTCGAAGTTAAAGCTAATATTAATATCGAAGTTTATAATATTTATTCAATACCAGTTTGTGGTGATGCCTTCTAGGCCTGTGTCTAAAAAATAGGCCAGGGGGATTAGGCTTACGAAGAATGCAGTGCTTACGGCTTTTTTAACGTGGTGGGATGCTTTAGGTAGAGTGAGGGGGTAAATAATAATAATAAGGATTAGAGGGGGGAAGATTGAGAATACGATTGCTTGAAACATAGCTACTACTTGGATTTGCACCAAGAGTTTTTGGTTCCTAAGACCAATGGATGAGCTGTTATCCTTTAGAAGCTCGATAGAGCCGTGGAGTTTAACCACGGGAGTAAGAATTAGCAGTTCTTGTTGCTTCTGGCCTCTTTCGGTGGGCAAGAGGATTTTAACCTCTAATTGCAGAGTCACAGCCTGACGTCATAAATTTAACTATGCCTACAGTAACATCATCCTCACATTAGTTCGGGTTTTAAAATAAGGAGTACTATTGGGATAAGGTGTAAGGCTACTAGCAGGTGTTCACGTGTGTGAAACGGCTGAAGGTTAAGGGTGTGTTGTGGAATTGGACCTCGTTGTGTTGTTAAAAATAGGTGGAGGGAGTAAGCAGCTGTAATGAGCGTGCCGGCTCCGGTAATAATGATGGTTCATTGAGATCAGTTAAATAGTGCTGAAATAATTATGAGTTCTCCCATAAGGTTTGGAAGAGGGGGTAGTGCGAGGTTGGCTAGATTGGCGATGAATCATCAGAAGGCGGTGAGAGGAAAAATTATTTGTAGGCCACGAGCGAGGATTATAGTTCGGCTGTGTGTACGTTCATAGGTTGTGTTTGCAAGGCAGAATAGGGCAGAAGATACTAGGCCGTGGGCAATTATAAGAATGATTGCTCCGGAAAAGCCTCAGGGGGTTTGAATTAAAATGCCGGCTGCGACGAGGCCTATGTGACTAACAGATGAATATGCAATTAATGATTTTAGGTCTGTTTGACGTAAGCAGATTGAGCCTGTTATAATAATGCCTCAGAGAGCAAGAATAATAAATGGGTAGGCCGTTTCTTTTGTGAGGGGGTCGAGTACCACTGTTACTCGTATTATGCCATAGCCCCCAAGTTTTAGGAGAATTGCGGCTAGTACTATTGACCCGGCTACGGGGGCTTCTACGTGGGCTTTAGGAAGTCAAAGATGTGCTCCGTATAGAGGTATTTTTACGAGAAAGGCCAGTAGGCATCCGGCCCATCAGATTTTGTCCCCTCAAGTTTCAAGAAGTGTGGGCTGTAGGTGGGGTAAGATAAGTATAGAGAGGGAGCCGGTGTCTCGTTGTAGGAGAAGGAGTGCTACAAGAAGCGGGAGGGAGCCGGCGAGGGTATAAAATAGGAAGTAAGTTCCTGCATTGAGGCGTTCTGCTTGATTGCCCCATCGTGTAATAATAATTAGGGTTGGAATTAGAGTTGCTTCAAATATTACATAAAATATGAGGAGCTCAGTTGCGCTAAATGCTATAATGAGAAATAATTGTAGGGAAGCAAGAAGGGTAATATATGTTCGTTGGCGGGTCAGAGGTTCTGGGCGGATGTGGTTTTGGCTTGCAATAATTATGAGGGGAAGAAGTCAGCAAGTGAGAATAAGAAGTGGGGTTGAGAGGGGGTCTGTTGCTGAGTAGGGGTTAGAAAATAGTCAGCCTGTTTCTGAGTGTAGTCCTAATCAGGTAAGAGATAGCCCGGCAATTAAGAGGCTTTGGGCCGTGGTTACAGCTCAGAGCCACTTTTGGGGTAATAGTCAGATTGTTGGAAATAATATGATTGTTGGGAGTAAAATTTTTAGCATTGTAGTAAGTTTAGGTTTTGGAGACGGTCAGTGCCATGAGTGCGGGCGGTGGCAATAAGCAGGCCCAATCCTGCGCTGGCTTCGCAGGCTGACAGGGTTAGAAGGAGCATTGGGGTGGCGGAGGATGCAATGGACTCTAGTTGAAGGGCTCAAAGTGCCATAGCAATAAAAAGAGATAATATTATGCCCTCTAAGCATAGTAGGGCGGATAATAAATGAGAGCGGTGAAAAGCTAGGCCTATAAGTCCTAGCGTGAAGGCTGATGTGAAAGCAAAGTGGGTTGGGGTTATAAGGAGGTCGTGGACTTTAACCACGATTGGCTGAGTCGAAATCAGGGGTCTTATTTGGACTAACGCTCCTATTCTGCTCATTCGAGGCCTCCTTGGGCCCATTCGTGAATTAGCCCTAGGGTTAGGATAATTAGAATTGCTACGGCTCAAAGGAAGGCAGAAATGGGTTCGCATGCTTGGTTGGCTCAGGGGAGGGGGAGGAGTAGTGCAATTTCTAAATCAAATAAGAGGAATAGAATAGCAACGAGAAAGAATCGTAGTGAAAAGGGGAGGCGGGCGGACCCCAGGGGGTCAAAGCCTGATTCGTAGGGTGAAAGTTTATCTGCATCTTGGGTTATTTGAGGTAATCAAAAAGATAGGGTGGCAAGAATAAGGGAGAGGGCGAAAGAGATTAGTGAAACTATTAGGATGAGGTTTATTATCCTTCCTTGGATTTTAGCCAAGACTGAGTGATTGGAAGTCACTTATACTATTTAATATTAGAAAGATTTATGAGCCTCATCAGTAGATTGAGACGTAGAGGAATAGTCAAACAACGTCTACGAAGTGTCAGTATCAGGCAGCGGCTTCAAATCCGAAGTGATGTTCTGATGTGAAGTGGTATTGGATTTGTCGTAGCAGGCAGACTAAGAGGAATGAGGAGCCAATAATTACGTGTAGGCCATGAAAGCCAGTGGCAACGAAGAATGTTGAGCCGTAGACGCCGTCGGCGATTGTGAAAGGGGCTTCGTAATATTCTATTGCTTGGAGGGCAGTAAAGTAGAACCCGAGGAGGATGGTAAGTGTAAGAGCGTGAATGGCTTGTTTTCGTTGTCCTTCCATAAGGCTATGGTGGGCTCAGGTTACTGTCACCCCTGATGCTAGTAGAACAGCAGTATTAAGTAGAGGGACTTCAAATGGGTCAAGTGGGGTAATGCCTGTGGGAGGTCAGCATCCCCCTAGCTCTGGGGTGGGGGCAAGGCTAGAGTGATAGAAGGCTCAGAAGAATCCGGCGAAAAAGAGTACTTCAGATGTAATAAAAAGAATTATTCCATAGCGTAGGCCTTTTTGAACGGGCAGGGTGTGGTGGCCTTGGAACGTCCCCTCTCGGACAACGTCCCGTCATCACTGGAACATGGTTAGTAGTATGAGGACGAGGCCTAGGGTAAGAAGAATGGGGGTGTGGAAGTGAAATCAGATTGCTAGTCCGGAGGTTGTAAGGAGGGCTGCAACTGCACCAGTTAAGGGCCAAGGGCTTGGGTCAACTATGTGATAGGGGTGTGCTTGGTGGGCCATTATACGTTTTCTTGTAGATATAAAGTTAGTAGCAGAACAAATACATAAGCTTGAATTACAGCTACTGCAATTTCGAGAATTGTTAAGAGGAGTAAAACTAGGGCGGTTAGTAGGGCAACGGTTGTCATTAGGGGTATTAGTGCCACTACTGCGGATGCAATAAGATGAATAAGAAGGTGGCCGGCTGTAAGATTGGCTGTTAGTCGGACGCCTAGGGCAAGGGGTCGAATAAATAGGCTAATTGTTTCGATAATAATAAGGACGGGGATAAGGGGAACGGGGGTGCCTTCAGGAAGGAGGTGGCCGAGGGAGGCAGTGGGTTGGTTGCGTAAACCTGTGAGGACCGTTGCTAATCAAAAGGGGAGGGCTAGTCCTATATTTAGGGATAGTTGAGTGGTAGGGGTAAAGGTATAAGGGAGGAGGCCTATTACATTTAGGGTAATTAGGAAGGTTATTAGGGAAGTTAAAATAAGGGCTCATTTATGCCCTTTTATGTTGACGGGTAGAAGGAGTTGGTGTGTGTATCGGTTAAAGAATCAGCCTTGTAGGGCAACCATGCGGCTGTTCAATCAGCGAGAAGTCGGGGAGGGATAAATTGCTCATGGGAGTGTTAATGCAATAACAATAAGGGGAAGTCCTAGGAGTGTGGGGCTTATAAATTGGTCGAAGAGGTTTGCTATCATGGTCAGTCTCAGGTTTTGGTTTTGGCTTTTTCGGCATTTATTGTTGAAGGTTCATTAGGGAAGGTGTGGGCTATTACCAGCGAGGGGATAATGGCTAGAAAAATCAATCATGAGAGGGCAAAAATAGTAAATCAGGGCGCCGGGTTTAATTGTGGCATATCACTAGGGGTGGTTGGGAGGCACCAATTTTTAGCTTAAAAGGCTAACGCTAAACCCTTTCTAGCTACACTAGTGAGGCGTCTTCAAGTATTAGGGAGGATCAGTTTTCGAAGTGTTCCAGGGGGACGGCTTCAACTACAATGGGTATAAAGCTGTGATTGGCGCCGCAGATTTCAGAGCATTGGCCGTAGAATACACCAGGGCGGGAGGATATGAAGGCTGTTTGATTAAGTCGTCCTGGAATAGCGTCTATTTTAATGCCTAGTGAGGGGACGGCTCAGGAATGAAGGACGTCTTCGGCTGTAACGAGAACTCGAACTGGGGCTTCTGTTGGGATAACCATTCGATGATCTGTTTCAAGTAGTCGGAACTGACCAGGAGTTAGGTCTTGAGTGGGTACTATATATGAGTCAAAGGCTAGGTGTTGATAATCTGTATATTCGTAGCTTCAATATCATTGGTGCCCGATAGCTTTTACAGTTAGATGTGGATCATTAATTTCATCTATAAGGTATAGAATGCGTAGTGATGGCAGGGCAATTATAAAGAGAATTGCGCCTGGTAAGATAGTTCAGATAATTTCAATTTCTTGGGAGTCTAAAATGTATTTATTAGTTAGGGTTGTAGAAACTACTACAATAATAATGTATAGGACGAGGGTGCTAATGGTAAATGCAATTATTAGGGCGTGGTCGTGGAAGTGAATGAGTTCTTCTATAATAGGGGAGGCCGCGTCTTGGAATCCTAGTTGTGAGGGATGTGCCATAAGCTTAAAAGCTTAAGGTACGCAGGGGTTTAACCTGCGATTCTGTCTTGACAAGGCAGTGTAATGTCTTTACTAGTATCTCATAAAAGAAGGTGACAGAGTGGCTTTGTGGTTGGCTTGAAACCATCTTACGGGGGTTCAATTCCCTCCCTTCTTGTGTTATATATATTTTCATGGGGGTGTTTGTACAAATGCCGGTTCTTCAAAGGTATGGTAGGGTGGAGGGCATCCGTGCAGTCATTCTGCATTTGTTGCTGTTATTTCGACAGCTAGTACTTCTCGTTTAGCAGAAAAGGCTTCTCATAGGATGAAGAGGAATAGAATTACTGCTAATATGGAGATTATAGACCCAATTGAGGAAATAGTATTTCAAAGGGTGTAGGCGTCAGGATAATCTGAGTATCGTCGGGGCATTCCGGCGAGGCCGAGGAAGTGTTGTGGAAAAAATGTAAGATTAACTCCTACGAATATAACCCCAAAGTGGATTTTTGTTCATGTGCTGTGGAGGGTGTAGCCTGAGAAGAGAGGGAATCAGTGGATAAAAGCGCCCATAATTGCGAAGACAGCCCCCATGGAGAGTACGTAGTGGAAGTGGGCAACTACGTAATATGTATCATGGAGTGAGATGTCAATGGAGGAGTTGGCTAGAATAATGCCTGTTAGACCTCCAACGGTGAAGAGGAAAATAAAGCCTAGGGCTCAGAGGAGGGGGGTTTCTCATTTGATTGAGCCGCCATGCAAGGTTGCTAGTCAGCTAAATACTTTTACCCCTGTTGGGATCGCGATAATTATTGTTGCGGATGTGAAGTATGCACGAGTGTCTACGTCCATCCCGACTGTAAATATGTGGTGGGCCCACACAATAAAACCTAGTAGGCCGATAGCCATTATCATTCCCATGTAGCCGAAAGGTTCTTTTTTTCCTGAGTAGTAGGCTACAATGTGCGAGATTATTCCAAACCCAGGGAGAATTAAAATATAAACTTCTGGGTGCCCGAAGAATCAGAATAAGTGTTGGTAAAGGACGGGGTCTCCTCCGCCTGCTGGGTCAAAGAAGGTTGTATTTAGGTTTCGGGTCCGTTAATAGCATGGTGATGCCGGCGGCCAGTACAGGGAGGGATAGTAATAGGAGGACTGTGGTAATTAGGAGGGCTCAGATGAATAGAGGGGTTTGATACTGAGACATAGCTGGTGGTTTTATATTAATAATGGTGGTAATAAAGTTGATGGAGCCAAGGATGGAAGAAACCCCGGCGAGATGAAGAGAGAAGATAGTTAGGTCGACTGAGGCCCCTGCGTGGGCAAGGTTGCCGGCAAGAGGGGGGTAGACAGTTCAGCCGGTCCCGGCCCCTGCTTCAACCCCGGAGGATGCAAGGAGTAGAAGAAATGAGGGGGGTAATAATCAGAAGCTTATGTTGTTTATTCGTGGGAATGCTATGTCAGGAGCGCCAAGTATTAGGGGAATTAATCAGTTGCCAAATCCGCCAATCATGATTGGTATAACCATGAAGAAGATTATTACGAAAGCGTGGGCAGTAACAATTACATTATAAATCTGATCGTCACCCATAAGAGCTCCGGGTTGGCTTAGTTCTGCTCGGATTAAAAGGCTTAAGGCTGTACCTACTATTCCAGCTCATGCACCAAATACTATATAGAGGGTGCCAATGTCTTTGTGGTTGGTTGAAAAGATCAACGTGTGATGGCCACAGGTAGAATGGCTGAAGTCAAGCGGTGGATTGTAGCTCCGTGTATAGAGGTTTGAGTCCTCTTCTACCAGGGGCCCCGTGGTGAGTATCACATCAGATTGCAAATCTGAAGACGCCGGCTAATTGCCCGCCGGGGCTTTCCCCGCCTTTTTCAAGGCGGCGGGGAAAGTAGATGGATGCTCGCTGGTTTGAGCGCTTAGCTGTTAACTAAGAGTTTGTAGGATCGAGGCCTTCCCATCTAGAAAGGCTTTAGCTTAATTAAAGTGTGTTTGAGTTGCATTCAGAAGATGTGGGATAAAGTCCCCGCAAGTCTTATCAGGGAGTAGGAGATTTTCACTCCTGCTTAGGGCTTTGAAGGCCCTTGGTCTTAATGCTATCCTAAATCCCTAAAGGGTGAGGGTGAGAATAAGAGGGGTAAAGGGGTAGGAAGGGTTAATGTGGTGGCTGCTAGGAGGGCTGTGGGGAGGGTTTTTTTGGTGGGTTGGCAGTCGTCAAGGCGAAGTGGTGTTATTTGTGCTGGGGGATGTGGTAAGGGTCATTGTGTAGCAGAGTCGAAGGTAGAAGTACAGGCTTAGTAGGGCGCTAAGGGCTATAATTGTTGCCAAGATTGGTAGTTCTTGTTTTGTTAGTTCTTGTAAAATAAGTCATTTTGGTGCGAAGCCTGTAAGTGGGGGGAGACCCCCAAGTGAGAGGAGGACAAGGGTTGCGGTTACTATAAGGAGGGGGGCTTTTGGTCAAGCAAGGGCAAGAGTATTAATTTTTGTTGTGGCTATTATTTTAAATGTTAGGAAGGCTGTAGATGTCATTAAAATATAAATTGTTAGGGTTAGGAGGGTTAGGTGGGGAGCAAATTGTATAATAATAATTATTCAGCCTAGGTGGGCGATTGATGAGTAGGCCAAAATTTTTCGTAGCTGGGTTTGATTGAGACCCCCCTCACCCTCCAACCAGGGCTGATAGGAGCCCTAGGGTTGTTAGCAGGTTTTGTTCTGTTGCCGGAGCAATTTGAATAAGGAGTGCAAAAGGGGCTAGTTTTTGTCAGGTTGACAAGATTAGTCCGGTGGTTAGGTCTAAGCCTTGGAGAACTTCGGGGAGTCAGAAGTGAAGGGGGGCAAGGCCAATTTTTAGTGCTAGGGCTATTGTGACAAGAGTTGTTGGGATTGGATGGGAAAGGTGGTCGATAGCTCATTCACCAGAAATTCAGGCGTTTGTGGTGCTTGCAAATAGGATTGTTGCAGCTGCGGTTGCTTGTATGAGGAAATATTTGGTAGTTGCCTCAGTGGCTCGTGGGTGATGGTGTTGTGCTATAAGTGGTAGGATGGCTAAAGTGTTAATTTCGAGGCCCCATTCATGCGAGGAGTCAGTGGGTACTCGCGAAAGTAAGGGTTGTTCCGAGGCCTAAACAGGACAGGAGAATTACAAAAATGTGTGGGCTCATTAGTAGGGGCAGGGGGTTTAACCTGCATTCTCGGGGTATGGGCCTGAAAGCTTATTTAGCTGACCTTACTAGAAGGTGGTGTAGTGGAAGCACCTGGAGTTTTGATCTCTTGGGTATGGGTTCGAGTCCCATCTTTCTAGGAGCTAAGGGGAGTTTAACCCCTATATGTCACTCTATCAAAGTGGTCCTTGGGCTTTCAGGCATAGCTCCAAACTTAGGCTGCGGAGGGAGGCCGGCGAATGCAATAGGAAGTGCAGCGTGTCATAAGATTAAAGTGATGGTTAGTGGGAGGAAATTTTTTCAGAGCAAGTGTATAAGTTGGTCATAACGGAAGCGGGGGGTAGGAGGCTCGGACTCAGAGGAAAACGATTGAAAGGAGGGCGGCTTTGGTTATAATGTTAGTTGAGGTAAGTTCGGGGAGGTAGGGGAGGAAGGATGCACCTAAAAATAAAATTACGGAGAGGGTATTTATAAAAAGGATGTTGGCGGTATTCGGCTAAGAAGAATAGGGCGAATGGGCCTCCTGCATATTCAACATTAAAGCCGGAGACTAGTTCTGATTCTCCTTCTGTTAGGTCGAAGGGGGCTCGATTTGTTTCTGCTAGCGTTGAAATATATCATATTGCGGCAAGGGGTCAGGCTGGAAATAAAAATCAGATTGTTTCTTGTGCTGTGTTAAATGTTTGAAGGGTAAAGTCAGCGGCAAAGATAATAACGGATAGGAGGATGAGGCCAAGGCTAATTTCGTAGGAGATGGTTTGAGCTACGGCTCGGATGGCACCAAATAAGGCATATTTTGAGTTTGAGGCTCAGCCTGAACCAAGGAGGGAGTAGACGGTGAGGCTTGATAGGGCTAGAATAAAGAGAATGCCTAAGTTTAGGTTTAATATTGAATATGGTATTGGTATGGGGGTCCAGAGGATTAGGGCTAGAGAGAGGGCTAGCGTGGGGGCGGCAAGGAATAGGAAGGGGGAAGAGGTAGATGGGCGTGCGGGCTCCTTAATAAATAATTTTACGCCGTCTGCAATTGGTTGGAGGAGGCCGTAAGGGCCTACTACATTTGGGCCTTTTCGTAGTTGTATATAGCTTAATACTTTTCGTTCAATTAGTGTTAGGAAGGCAACTGCAAGTAGGACTGGGACAATGTAGGCTAGGAGGTTAATTAGGTGTGCAATAATTAAGAAGGGGATTTGAACCCCTGGTTGAAAGGGCTTAGGCCTTTTGCAATTACCGGGCTCTGCCATCTTAATATATCCTTATTTTGGTTTGGATTGTGCTTGTCTTTGCTTGATTTAGTTGTTTTCGTCAAGTGGGCGGGGGGCGTGCTTGCAGTATTGGCCCCGTCCCTCCGGTCCTTTCGTACTAGGAGGGGCTGCTATATAGATAGAAACTGACCTGGATTTCTCCGGTCTGAACTCAGATCACGTAGGACTTTAATCGTTGAACAAACGAACCCTTAATAGCGGCTGCACCATTAGGATGTCCTGATCCAACATCGAGGTCGTAAACCCCCTTGTCGATAGGAACTCTAGAAGAGGATTGCGCTGTTATCCCTAGGGTAACTTGGTTCGTTGATCGGCAAGGAGCCGGATCTGTAGGTCAGAGGTTCTGATATTTAGAGGGGTTACTCTTAATTTTAGGGGAGTCCCATGCCACGTGGAGGCTTTGTTTTCCTCCATTGTCGCCCCAACCGAAGATGTGGGCCATAGCTATTGAGTTTAAAGCTGAGTAATGGGCTTATTGACATAGTTGGCTTATATCTTAAGCTCCAAAGGGTCTTCTCGTCTTATATTTTTATGTCCGCTTCTGCACGGGCAGATCAATTTCACTGACTTGAAAGGGGAGACAGTAAAGCCCTCGTTATGCCATTCATACAGGTCTTCATTTAAAGGACAAGTGATTGCGCTACCTTTGCACGGTTAAAATACCGCGGCCGTTAAACAGTTGTCACTGGGCAGGCGGGACCTCCTATGTGGGTGTGGGCAGGAGGCGGTGTTTTTGGTAAACAGGCGAGGCTAGTATTTGCCGAGTTCCTTCCTTTTCTTTTAGTCTTTCCTAGTTGTAGCCCTCCAGTGTGGGGTTAACGATTTGGTGTCTGTGGAGTTTTCTTGTTTTATATTAAATACACAGTGCCCTCTTTAATTGGGCTCGTTAATTATCAGTGGCGGGTCCGATCTGACTTACACTTGGGCTGGGAGAAGGGGTTGCCCTTCTTGTTACTCATTCTAGCAGGATCTTTTCCATGCATGCATGGAAGGGCCTAGTAGGGTTAGGGGTTTGGGATTTAGTGCTTGAATTGTAGGCTTTTGTCTGTTCGAGCTTTAACGCTTTCTATACGGGTGGCTGCTTTTAGGCCCACCGGGGCAGTAGTCTTGTAGCATATAGTCCTTAACCTCCTGGTAAGGTTGTGTCCTGGGTCATGGGAGCTGTCCCTCCTTTGACTAACTCTCGTGTCTTTCTCAGGCCCTTGCTTACGGATGTGTTGTGGGGGGAGGAGAACGAGGCTGAACTTTTATCCAATTCTTAGGCAACCAGCTATTACCAAGTTCGATAGATATGTCATCACTACCCGGAGATCTTTCCACTCTTTTGCCACAGAGACGGATGTGCCCTATATGGCTGTCTCGGGGTAGCTCACTTGGTTTCGGGGGGGCTGAACTAAAGCGCTCTTTGCTCAGGGTTTCTAACTAGATCATGATGCAAAAGGTACGAGGTTGTAGCTCTGCTTTTTTATGCTTGGATGGTTTATTTCATTTCTTTTTCAGCTTTCCCTTGCGGTACTTTTTTATTGCGCTGTGGAACCTTTTCTGTCGCCCATACTCAGGTTGAAGAATGTTTTATTTTGGATTTTTGGGGTAAGTAGAATGTAATATATTGGTGGGGTATTCTGTAAATTAGGCTAGCTATTTGGCTCAGAGCGATTCAGTTCGCATGAATGTCTTCTCGGTGTAAGGGAGATGCTTGGCTTCTCAGCCACGCTCTGGTTATTCCAAGTGCACCTTCCGGTACACTTACCATGTTACGACTTTCCTCCCTGAATCATGGGTTTATGTTTATATAATTGGTTATTAGTTGAATAGGGAGGGTGACGGGCGGTGTGTGCGTGTCTCAGAGCCAGATTCAAAAGTACACTCTATTTACTTTTTACTACTAAATCCACCTTCGGGCACATGTTTCAGGGTGCCTTTTGTGATAGTCTATGATAGAAAATGTAGCCCACTTCTATCCCACCTCGTACGCTACACCTCGGCCTGACATTTTGGGGTAGTCCCTTCTTGCCTACTATTTTCCCTTCATGGGGTTGGCTGATGACGGCGGTATATAGGCGGAGAAAACAAGAGGTGGTGAGGTTAAACGGGGGTTATCGGTTCTAGAGCAGGCTCCTCTAGGTGGGTCTGAGTCACCGCCAAGTCCTTTGAGTTTTAAGCTAGTGCTCGTAGTACTCGGGCGGATGCTTGCAGTAGGGTGGTATCTAAGTTTATGGCTAAGCATAGTGGGGTATCTAATCCCAGTTTGTTTCTTAGCTTTCGTGGGGTCAGGCGGGATAAAGCTACTTTTGTGTTTGGGCTTCGTGTTTCCAGAAAACGTACGACGGCCTGGGAAATATTTGGCTTTAATTGTTTGTACTCCTTAACCACGCTTTACGCCGGGGCTATCAACTGGGGCCTCTCGTATGACCGCGGTGGCTGGCACGAGTTTTACCGGCCCTATTAGTCTTAACTAAGTCAAGTTTTCACTTATAGCTTAATGTTTGTTACTGCTGAATACCCTTGAGGGAGTGGCGAAGCAAGGCGTTTTGGGCTAATGGGTGTGCCTGATACCTGCTCCTCATCTTCGGGTGGAAGGTTGAGGGCATTCTCACGGGGGTGCGGATACTTGCATGTATAAATTGGACTATAGCTGATAGTAAAGTCAGGACCAAGCCTTTGTGCCGATGAGACTTTTTAAAGTCTATCTTAATATCTTCAGAATTATGCTTTGTTTTAAGCTACATTAGCTTTACATTAAAAATTCTGTGTATAATAATGTATACGTAGTGATAAGGGGTATCTATCATTAGTGCCATTCGAGCTTTTCTGGTTTTGGGGTTTGACAGAAATATATAAGATTCGTTCGGCGTAGGGGGTAGGGGGGTTTGCCGCGCAAAAACGTAGTTTTTGGAGGAGGGGGAGATCTATATAGGATCATGGAGTAAAGAGTGATATGTTATGCTCTTGATATCAGTTATGTAAGTCTTTTATAAATGCTAATAAGGTATTACATTTTTAACACCGCCTCCAAGAAATAATACCACCTTGCTAATCATTTCGGTTTGATGCATGAACTATGCCAAGTGAAAGTGACCCGAAAAAAAAAAATACCAGATGCATTTAAAAGAACGCCTTGGCTTGGTGGGTCATGGAGATGTTGGGTTAACACCATTAATCAGATGCACCTTAGATGACACTAAATGGGGGATGTTTACCTAATATGGCCCTGAAATAGGAACCAGATGCCAGTAATAGATCATTTTGTGCTACCCCCACGATATTTGTCCCTGATCGTTCAAGGATCGAATGCATTAAGTTATGGACTTGTTGGTGGTTTCTTACTACATTAATATAGTGAGTGTTCGATTTTAGGTGGGTCCAGGCATAGAAACATTTGTGATGGAGGTATGGGAGATATTCAATTTATCAGGTTAAGTTAAATTTTCTGTAGTAACAAAGTTTATGGGCATGTCATGTTGTAGTTATTTTGTTGTTGTTATGAAGCATTTAATAAATTTTTTGGTATTGTTAATGTGATGTGCTTAAAACTATGAATGTAAGGTTACATATTATGTACTATCTCATAATGTAATGTTTACATATAATGTACTAGACCATTATGTAATAGGTACATATGGTGTACTAAACCATAATGTAATATATACATGTAATGTGGTAGATCACCATGTGATGCGCGTTTGTAATAATGTAATGCAGAGAATAGTTTAGTTAGAATTCTAGTTTTGGGGACTAGTGGTGGGAGTTAAAATCTCTCTTTTCTGGCACTAGGGAAGATTTTAACTTCCAATCTCCGGATTACAAGACCGGCGCTTTATGAGTTAAGCTACTAAGGCGAGGCTAGTTTAGTAGCTTGTTTTCATATCAGCCGGCCGCGGGGAAGAAAATTAGGAAGAGGGCGAAGTAAAGGGCGGAGGCGATTTGGCCGATAATAACGAAGGGGTGTTCGACGGGTATTCCTCCGATTCAGGTCAAAATAATTACGTCTGCCACGAGAATTCAGAATAGGAGTTGGGATAGGGGGCGGAAGGTGGCCCCTTGCTGTTTAGATGTGTGGAGGAGAGGAACAAGTATAAGGACTAGGATGGAGAATAGGAGGGCAAGGACGCCCCCTAATTTGTTAGGGATTGAGCGCAAGATGGCATAGGCGAATAAGAAATACCATTCGGGCTTGATGTGGGGCGGGGTGACTAGGGGGTTGGCGGAGGTGAAATTTTCAGGATCGCCCAACAGGTTAGGGGAAAATATGGCGAGGTAAATAAGGGCCAGGAGCATAATGAAGAATCCTAAAAGATCTTTATATGAAAAGTAGGGGTGGAATGGGATTTTGTCTGTGTCTGAGATTAATCCTGTGGGGTTATTTGAGCCGGTTTCATGTAAGAAGAGGGCATGAAGGAGGGTTGCGGCAACAACTGCGAAGGGAAGGAGGAAATGGAAGGCAAAGAATCGGGTAAGTGTTGCGTTATCTACGGAAAAACCCCCTCAGAGTCATTGAACGAGGGCATCTCCTACGTAGGGGACGGCTGAGAGGAGGTTGGTAATTACTGTTGCCCCTCAGAAGGATATTTGGCCTCATGGGAGGACGTAGCCAACAAATGCTGTTATTATTACTAAAAGGAGGAGAATTACACCAATATTTCATGTTTCTTTGTAGAGATAAGAGCCATAGTATAAGCCTCGTCCGATATGAAAATAAATACAGATGAAAAAGAATGAAGCTCCATTAGCATGAATATTTCGCACGAGTCAGCCGTAATTTACGTCCCGGCAAATGTGGGCGACTGAGATGAAGGCGGTAGAAATATCTGAGGTATAATGTATGGCTAAAAATAGTCCTGTAACAATTTGTGCTGCAAGGCAGAGTAGGAGAAGAGAGCCAAAGTTTCATCAGGCTGAGATGTTGGCGGGGGCGGGAAGATCAATGACTGAGTCATTGGGAATTTTGATTAGGGGGTGGGTTTTTCGAAGGCTGGCCATTAAAGTTTTTGTAGTTGAGTAACAACGGTGGTTTTTCAAGCCATTAGTCTTGGTTAAAGTCCGAGCAAGAACTATGACTTATTTTGTTTATCTTTTTTTATTAGGGTTAGTATTAGGGTTAGTAGCGGTTGCTTCTAATCCTGCCCCCTATTTTGCTGCGTTGGGGTTGGTAATAGCTGCGGGGGTGGGGGTGTGGAATGTTGGCAGAGCATGGTGGGGCTTTTTTATGTTTAGTTTTGTTTTTAATTTATCTTGGAGGTATGCTTGTAGTTTTTGCGTATACTGCAGCTTTAGCTGCTGAGCCGTACCCTGAAAAATGAGGGGATCGCTCTGTTGTCAGCTATATTTTGGTATATGGCCTTGGGTTGGTGGTTGCGGGATTTATACTTAATAAGTATTGATTTGAGGGCTCTTGGGTTGTAATGGAGGGTGTAAAAGAGTTTTTTGTTTTGCGGGGGGATTCTAGCGGGGTAGCTTTAATATATTTTTCAGGCGGGGGGATGTTAATTGTATGTGCGTGGGCTTTATTATTAACTCTTTTTGTGGTATTAGAATTAACTCGAGGGCTGGGGCGGGGGGCTTTGCGAGCGGTTAGGTGGCGATGAGGATTGCAAGTACGCCTGAGATGAAGAATGTTGTTATGTAAATTTTGATTATTCCTCGTTGGGCATCACTTGTAATTGTTGCTATTTTAACTTGTATAGTTGAGAGGCCTTTTGGGCCTGCGGTTTCTAATCATGTTTGATCAAATTGGGTTGCAATTGATTGACCTAATACCAGGGTTAGTTTGGGGAACAAGCGGTGAATAATTGTGGGGAAAAACCCTAGTATGTTTGAGAAATGGTGGAGGGGCAGGGTTGGGGTTGTTTTAAGTTGTTTTGAGGTAAGGGTGGCAAGTTCTATTGCAATTAGTAGTCCTATGATAGTAACTATGAGGGCGGCTAATTTTAGTGTGGGGGTTATTGTCATGACTTGGGTTTTAGATGGAAGGAAGTTGGATGTGATGAGAAGGCCTGCAATGATGCTTCCTCATGCGAGTCGTTTAATAGGGTTGATTACAGTGGGGTTGTTTTCATTAATTGGGCTTAGGGGGAGAAATCGGGGGGTGGTTATTGTTGCGAAGAAAATGACTCGGAAGCTGTAGATTGCAGTGAAGGAGGTGGCGATTAGTGTGAGGGCAAGGGCTCAGGCGTTTAGGTAGGAGGTATTTAAAGCTTCGATGATTGCATCTTTTGAATAAAATCCTGCTAGGAAGGGGGTGCCGGTGAGAGCTAGACTTCCAATAGTGAGGCAAGAAGATGTAAATGGTAAAAATTTGTGTAGTCCTCCTATCTTGCGAATGTCTTGTTCGTTGTTAAGGCTATGAATAATTACCCCGGAGCAGAGAAAAAGTATTGCTTTGAAGAAGGCGTGAGTACAGATGTGAATAAAGGCTAGTTGGGGTTGATTTAGTCCAATTGTTACTATTATAAGGCCTAGTTGGCTGGAGGTTGAAAATGCTACAATTTTTTTGATATCATTTTGTGTAAGAGCGCAGGTTGCTGTAAATAGGGTTGTAAGAGCGCCTAGGCATAAGCATAGGGTGAGTGCAACAGGATTATTTTCTATTAGGGGGTGTAGTCGGATAAGTAAAAAGATTCCTGCAACAACTATTGTACTTGAGTGTAATAGGGCGGAGACAGGGGTTGGGCCTTCTATTGCTGAGGGAAGTCAGGGGTGTAGGCCAAATTGGGCAGATTTGCCCGTGGCAGCGAGAATTAGACCAAGAAGAGGCAGGGTCATGTTGGTGGTCTTGGATATAAGAAAGATTTGTTGAAGTTCTCATGAGTTTATGTTGGTTGCTAGTCAGGCTATGGTTAGTATTAGTCCGATGTCTCCTACTCGATTATAGATTACTGCCTGAAGGGCTGCTGTGTTTGCGTCTATACGGCCGTATCATCAGCCGATTAGAAGGAAGGATATAATGCCTACGCCTTCTCAGCCAATGAATAGTTGAAATATATTATTAGCTGTGACTAGAATAATTATTGCGACAAGAAATAGTAGCAGACGTTTGGAAAATTGGTCAATATAGGGGTCGGAGTGCATATACCATGTTGTAAACTCCATGATAGATCAAGTGACGAAAAGTGCAATAGGGGTAAAGATGAGGGAGTAGTGGTCGAAGTTAAAGCTAATATTAATATCGAAGTTTATAATATTTATTCAATACCAGTTTGTGGTGATGCCTTCTAGGCCTGTGTCTAAAAAATAGGCCAGGGGGATTAGGCTTACGAAGAATGCAGTGCTTACGGCTTTTTTAACGTGGTGGGATGCTTTAGGTAGAGTGAGGGGGTAAATAATAATAATAAGGATTAGAGGGGGGAAGATTGAGAATACGATTGCTTGAAACATAGCTACTACTTGGATTTGCACCAAGAGTTTTTGGTTCCTAAGACCAATGGATGAGCTGTTATCCTTTAGAAGCTCGATAGAGCCGTGGAGTTTAACCACGGGAGTAAGAATTAGCAGTTCTTGTTGCTTCTGGCCTCTTTCGGTGGGCAAGAGGATTTTAACCTCTAATTGCAGAGTCACAGCCTGACGTCATAAATTTAACTATGCCTACAGTAACATCATCCTCACATTAGTTCGGGTTTTAAAATAAGGAGTACTATTGGGATAAGGTGTAAGGCTACTAGCAGGTGTTCACGTGTGTGAAACGGCTGAAGGTTAAGGGTGTGTTGTGGAATTGGACCTCGTTGTGTTGTTAAAAATAGGTGGAGGGAGTAAGCAGCTGTAATGAGCGTGCCGGCTCCGGTAATAATGATGGTTCATTGAGATCAGTTAAATAGTGCTGAAATAATTATGAGTTCTCCCATAAGGTTTGGAAGAGGGGGTAGTGCGAGGTTGGCTAGATTGGCGATGAATCATCAGAAGGCGGTGAGAGGAAAAATTATTTGTAGGCCACGAGCGAGGATTATAGTTCGGCTGTGTGTACGTTCATAGGTTGTGTTTGCAAGGCAGAATAGGGCAGAAGATACTAGGCCGTGGGCAATTATAAGAATGATTGCTCCGGAAAAGCCTCAGGGGGTTTGAATTAAAATGCCGGCTGCGACGAGGCCTATGTGACTAACAGATGAATATGCAATTAATGATTTTAGGTCTGTTTGACGTAAGCAGATTGAGCCTGTTATAATAATGCCTCAGAGAGCAAGAATAATAAATGGGTAGGCCGTTTCTTTTGTGAGGGGGTCGAGTACCACTGTTACTCGTATTATGCCATAGCCCCCAAGTTTTAGGAGAATTGCGGCTAGTACTATTGACCCGGCTACGGGGGCTTCTACGTGGGCTTTAGGAAGTCAAAGATGTGCTCCGTATAGAGGTATTTTTACGAGAAAGGCCAGTAGGCATCCGGCCCATCAGATTTTGTCCCCTCAAGTTTCAAGAAGTGTGGGCTGTAGGTGGGGTAAGATAAGTATAGAGAGGGAGCCGGTGTCTCGTTGTAGGAGAAGGAGTGCTACAAGAAGCGGGAGGGAGCCGGCGAGGGTATAAAATAGGAAGTAAGTTCCTGCATTGAGGCGTTCTGCTTGATTGCCCCATCGTGTAATAATAATTAGGGTTGGAATTAGAGTTGCTTCAAATATTACATAAAATATGAGGAGCTCAGTTGCGCTAAATGCTATAATGAGAAATAATTGTAGGGAAGCAAGAAGGGTAATATATGTTCGTTGGCGGGTCAGAGGTTCTGGGCGGATGTGGTTTTGGCTTGCAATAATTATGAGGGGAAGAAGTCAGCAAGTGAGAATAAGAAGTGGGGTTGAGAGGGGGTCTGTTGCTGAGTAGGGGTTAGAAAATAGTCAGCCTGTTTCTGAGTGTAGTCCTAATCAGGTAAGAGATAGCCCGGCAATTAAGAGGCTTTGGGCCGTGGTTACAGCTCAGAGCCACTTTTGGGGTAATAGTCAGATTGTTGGAAATAATATGATTGTTGGGAGTAAAATTTTTAGCATTGTAGTAAGTTTAGGTTTTGGAGACGGTCAGTGCCATGAGTGCGGGCGGTGGCAATAAGCAGGCCCAATCCTGCGCTGGCTTCGCAGGCTGACAGGGTTAGAAGGAGCATTGGGGTGGCGGAGGATGCAATGGACTCTAGTTGAAGGGCTCAAAGTGCCATAGCAATAAAAAGAGATAATATTATGCCCTCTAAGCATAGTAGGGCGGATAATAAATGAGAGCGGTGAAAAGCTAGGCCTATAAGTCCTAGCGTGAAGGCTGATGTGAAAGCAAAGTGGGTTGGGGTTATAAGGAGGTCGTGGACTTTAACCACGATTGGCTGAGTCGAAATCAGGGGTCTTATTTGGACTAACGCTCCTATTCTGCTCATTCGAGGCCTCCTTGGGCCCATTCGTGAATTAGCCCTAGGGTTAGGATAATTAGAATTGCTACGGCTCAAAGGAAGGCAGAAATGGGTTCGCATGCTTGGTTGGCTCAGGGGAGGGGGAGGAGTAGTGCAATTTCTAAATCAAATAAGAGGAATAGAATAGCAACGAGAAAGAATCGTAGTGAAAAGGGGAGGCGGGCGGACCCCAGGGGGTCAAAGCCTGATTCGTAGGGTGAAAGTTTATCTGCATCTTGGGTTATTTGAGGTAATCAAAAAGATAGGGTGGCAAGAATAAGGGAGAGGGCGAAAGAGATTAGTGAAACTATTAGGATGAGGTTTATTATCCTTCCTTGGATTTTAGCCAAGACTGAGTGATTGGAAGTCACTTATACTATTTAATATTAGAAAGATTTATGAGCCTCATCAGTAGATTGAGACGTAGAGGAATAGTCAAACAACGTCTACGAAGTGTCAGTATCAGGCAGCGGCTTCAAATCCGAAGTGATGTTCTGATGTGAAGTGGTATTGGATTTGTCGTAGCAGGCAGACTAAGAGGAATGAGGAGCCAATAATTACGTGTAGGCCATGAAAGCCAGTGGCAACGAAGAATGTTGAGCCGTAGACGCCGTCGGCGATTGTGAAAGGGGCTTCGTAATATTCTATTGCTTGGAGGGCAGTAAAGTAGAACCCGAGGAGGATGGTAAGTGTAAGAGCGTGAATGGCTTGTTTTCGTTGTCCTTCCATAAGGCTATGGTGGGCTCAGGTTACTGTCACCCCTGATGCTAGTAGAACAGCAGTATTAAGTAGAGGGACTTCAAATGGGTCAAGTGGGGTAATGCCTGTGGGAGGTCAGCATCCCCCTAGCTCTGGGGTGGGGGCAAGGCTAGAGTGATAGAAGGCTCAGAAGAATCCGGCGAAAAAGAGTACTTCAGATGTAATAAAAAGAATTATTCCATAGCGTAGGCCTTTTTGAACGGGCAGGGTGTGGTGGCCTTGGAACGTCCCCTCTCGGACAACGTCCCGTCATCACTGGAACATGGTTAGTAGTATGAGGACGAGGCCTAGGGTAAGAAGAATGGGGGTGTGGAAGTGAAATCAGATTGCTAGTCCGGAGGTTGTAAGGAGGGCTGCAACTGCACCAGTTAAGGGCCAAGGGCTTGGGTCAACTATGTGATAGGGGTGTGCTTGGTGGGCCATTATACGTTTTCTTGTAGATATAAAGTTAGTAGCAGAACAAATACATAAGCTTGAATTACAGCTACTGCAATTTCGAGAATTGTTAAGAGGAGTAAAACTAGGGCGGTTAGTAGGGCAACGGTTGTCATTAGGGGTATTAGTGCCACTACTGCGGATGCAATAAGATGAATAAGAAGGTGGCCGGCTGTAAGATTGGCTGTTAGTCGGACGCCTAGGGCAAGGGGTCGAATAAATAGGCTAATTGTTTCGATAATAATAAGGACGGGGATAAGGGGAACGGGGGTGCCTTCAGGAAGGAGGTGGCCGAGGGAGGCAGTGGGTTGGTTGCGTAAACCTGTGAGGACCGTTGCTAATCAAAAGGGGAGGGCTAGTCCTATATTTAGGGATAGTTGAGTGGTAGGGGTAAAGGTATAAGGGAGGAGGCCTATTACATTTAGGGTAATTAGGAAGGTTATTAGGGAAGTTAAAATAAGGGCTCATTTATGCCCTTTTATGTTGACGGGTAGAAGGAGTTGGTGTGTGTATCGGTTAAAGAATCAGCCTTGTAGGGCAACCATGCGGCTGTTCAATCAGCGAGAAGTCGGGGAGGGATAAATTGCTCATGGGAGTGTTAATGCAATAACAATAAGGGGAAGTCCTAGGAGTGTGGGGCTTATAAATTGGTCGAAGAGGTTTGCTATCATGGTCAGTCTCAGGTTTTGGTTTTGGCTTTTTCGGCATTTATTGTTGAAGGTTCATTAGGGAAGGTGTGGGCTATTACCAGCGAGGGGATAATGGCTAGAAAAATCAATCATGAGAGGGCAAAAATAGTAAATCAGGGCGCCGGGTTTAATTGTGGCATATCACTAGGGGTGGTTGGGAGGCACCAATTTTTAGCTTAAAAGGCTAACGCTAAACCCTTTCTAGCTACACTAGTGAGGCGTCTTCAAGTATTAGGGAGGATCAGTTTTCGAAGTGTTCCAGGGGGACGGCTTCAACTACAATGGGTATAAAGCTGTGATTGGCGCCGCAGATTTCAGAGCATTGGCCGTAGAATACACCAGGGCGGGAGGATATGAAGGCTGTTTGATTAAGTCGTCCTGGAATAGCGTCTATTTTAATGCCTAGTGAGGGGACGGCTCAGGAATGAAGGACGTCTTCGGCTGTAACGAGAACTCGAACTGGGGCTTCTGTTGGGATAACCATTCGATGATCTGTTTCAAGTAGTCGGAACTGACCAGGAGTTAGGTCTTGAGTGGGTACTATATATGAGTCAAAGGCTAGGTGTTGATAATCTGTATATTCGTAGCTTCAATATCATTGGTGCCCGATAGCTTTTACAGTTAGATGTGGATCATTAATTTCATCTATAAGGTATAGAATGCGTAGTGATGGCAGGGCAATTATAAAGAGAATTGCGCCTGGTAAGATAGTTCAGATAATTTCAATTTCTTGGGAGTCTAAAATGTATTTATTAGTTAGGGTTGTAGAAACTACTACAATAATAATGTATAGGACGAGGGTGCTAATGGTAAATGCAATTATTAGGGCGTGGTCGTGGAAGTGAATGAGTTCTTCTATAATAGGGGAGGCCGCGTCTTGGAATCCTAGTTGTGAGGGATGTGCCATAAGCTTAAAAGCTTAAGGTACGCAGGGGTTTAACCTGCGATTCTGTCTTGACAAGGCAGTGTAATGTCTTTACTAGTATCTCATAAAAGAAGGTGACAGAGTGGCTTTGTGGTTGGCTTGAAACCATCTTACGGGGGTTCAATTCCCTCCCTTCTTGTGTTATATATATTTTCATGGGGGTGTTTGTACAAATGCCGGTTCTTCAAAGGTATGGTAGGGTGGAGGGCATCCGTGCAGTCATTCTGCATTTGTTGCTGTTATTTCGACAGCTAGTACTTCTCGTTTAGCAGAAAAGGCTTCTCATAGGATGAAGAGGAATAGAATTACTGCTAATATGGAGATTATAGACCCAATTGAGGAAATAGTATTTCAAAGGGTGTAGGCGTCAGGATAATCTGAGTATCGTCGGGGCATTCCGGCGAGGCCGAGGAAGTGTTGTGGAAAAAATGTAAGATTAACTCCTACGAATATAACCCCAAAGTGGATTTTTGTTCATGTGCTGTGGAGGGTGTAGCCTGAGAAGAGAGGGAATCAGTGGATAAAAGCGCCCATAATTGCGAAGACAGCCCCCATGGAGAGTACGTAGTGGAAGTGGGCAACTACGTAATATGTATCATGGAGTGAGATGTCAATGGAGGAGTTGGCTAGAATAATGCCTGTTAGACCTCCAACGGTGAAGAGGAAAATAAAGCCTAGGGCTCAGAGGAGGGGGGTTTCTCATTTGATTGAGCCGCCATGCAAGGTTGCTAGTCAGCTAAATACTTTTACCCCTGTTGGGATCGCGATAATTATTGTTGCGGATGTGAAGTATGCACGAGTGTCTACGTCCATCCCGACTGTAAATATGTGGTGGGCCCACACAATAAAACCTAGTAGGCCGATAGCCATTATGGCTCAGACCATTCCCATGTAGCCGAAAGGTTCTTTTTTTCCTGAGTAGTAGGCTACAATGTGCGAGATTATTCCAAACCCAGGGAGAATTAAAATATAAACTTCTGGGTGCCCGAAGAATCAGAATAAGTGTTGGTAAAGGACGGGGTCTCCTCCGCCTGCTGGGTCAAAGAAGGTTGTATTTAGGTTTCGGTCCGTTAATAGCATGGTGATGCCGGCGGCCAGTACAGGGAGGGATAGTAATAGGAGGACTGTGGTAATTAGGAGGGCTCAGATGAATAGAGGGGTTTGATACTGAGACATAGCTGGTGGTTTTATATTAATAATGGTGGTAATAAAGTTGATGGAGCCAAGGATGGAAGAAACCCCGGCGAGATGAAGAGAGAAGATAGTTAGGTCGACTGAGGCCCCTGCGTGGGCAAGGTTGCCGGCAAGAGGGGGGTAGACAGTTCAGCCGGTCCCGGCCCCTGCTTCAACCCCGGAGGATGCAAGGAGTAGAAGAAATGAGGGGGGTAATAATCAGAAGCTTATGTTGTTTATTCGTGGGAATGCTATGTCAGGAGCGCCAAGTATTAGGGGAATTAATCAGTTGCCAAATCCGCCAATCATGATTGGTATAACCATGAAGAAGATTATTACGAAAGCGTGGGCAGTAACAATTACATTATAAATCTGATCGTCACCCATAAGAGCTCCGGGTTGGCTTAGTTCTGCTCGGATTAAAAGGCTTAAGGCTGTACCTACTATTCCAGCTCATGCACCAAATACTATATAGAGGGTGCCAATGTCTTTGTGGTTGGTTGAAAAGAATCAACGTGTGATGGCCACAGGTAGAATGGCTGAAGTCAAGCGGTGGATTGTAGCTCCGTGTATAGAGGTTTGAGTCCTCTTTCTACCAGGGCCCCGTGGTGAGTATCACATCAGATTGCAAATCTGAAGACGCCGGCTAATTGCCCGCCGGGGCTTTCCCCGCCTTTTTCAAGGCGGCGGGGAAAGTAGATGGATGCTCGCTGGTTTGAGCGCTTAGCTGTTAACTAAGAGTTTGTAGGATCGAGGCCTTCCCATCTAGAAAGGCTTTAGCTTAATTAAAGTGTTTGAGTTGCATTCAGAAGATGTGGGATAAAGTCCCGCAAGTCTTATCAGGGAGTAGGAGATTTTCACTCCTGCTTAGGGCTTTGAAGGCCCTTGGTCTTAATGCTATCCTAAATCCCTAAAGGGTGAGGGTGAGAATAAGAGGGGTAAGGGGTAGAAGGGTTAATGTGGTGGCTGCTAGGAGGGCTGTGGGGAGGGTTTTTTGGTGGGTTGGCAGTCGTCAAGGCGAAGTGGTGTTATTTGTGCTGGGGGATGTGGTAAGGGTCATTGTGTAGCAGAGTCGAAGGTAGAAGTACAGGCTTAGTAGGGCGCTAAGGGCTATAATTGTTGCCAAGATTGGTAGTTCTTGTTTTGTTAGTTCTTGTAAAATAAGTCATTTTGGTGCGAAGCCTGTAAGTGGGGGGAGACCCCCAAGTGAGAGGAGGACAAGGGTTGCGGTTACTATAAGGAGGGGGGCTTTTGGTCAAGCAAGGGCAAGAGTATTAATTTTTGTTGTGGCTATTATTTTAAATGTTAGGAAGGCTGTAGATGTCATTAAAATATAAATTGTTAGGGTTAGGAGGGTTAGGTGGGGAGCAAATTGTATAATAATAATTATTCAGCCTAGGTGGGCGATTGATGAGTAGGCCAAAATTTTTCGTAGCTGGGTTTGATTGAGACCCCCTCACCCTCCAACCAGGGCTGATAGGAGCCCTAGGGTTGTTAGCAGGTTTTGTTCTGTTGCCGGAGCAATTTGAATAAGGAGTGCAAAAGGGGCTAGTTTTTGTCAGGTTGACAAGATTAGTCCGGTGGTTAGGTCTAAGCCTTGGAGAACTTCGGGGAGTCAGAAGTGAAGGGGGGCAAGGCCAATTTTTAGTGCTAGGGCTATTGTGACAAGAGTTGTTGGGATTGGATGGGAAAGGTGGTCGATAGCTCATTCACCAGAAATTCAGGCGTTTGTGGTGCTTGCAAATAGGATTGTTGCAGCTGCGGTTGCTTGTATGAGGAAATATTTGGTAGTTGCCTCAGTGGCTCGTGGGTGATGGTGTTGTGCTATAAGTGGTAGGATGGCTAAAGTGTTAATTTCGAGGCCCATTCATGCGAGGAGTCAGTGGGTACTCGCGAAAGTAAGGGTTGTTCCGAGGCCTAAACAGGACAGGAGAATTACAAAAATGTGTGGGCTCATTAGTAGGGGCAGGGGTTTAACCTGCATTCTCGGGGTATGGGCCTGAAAGCTTATTTAGCTGACCTTACTAGAAGGTGGTGTAGTGGAAGCACCTGGAGTTTTGATCTCTTGGGTATGGGTTCGAGTCCCATCTTTCTAGGAGCTAAGGGGAGTTTAACCCCTATATGTCACTCTATCAAAGTGGTCCTTGGGCTTTCAGGCATAGCTCCAAACTTAGGGCTGCGGAGGGAGGCCGGCGAATGCAATAGGAAGTGCAGCGTGTCATAAGATTAAAGTGATGGTTAGTGGGAGGAAATTTTTTCAGAGCAAGTGTATAAGTTGGTCATAACGGAAGCGGGGGTAGGAGGCTCGGACTCAGAGGAAAACGATTGAAAGGAGGGCGGCTTTGGTTATAATGTTAGTTGAGGTAAGTTCGGGGAGGTAGGGGAGGAAGGATGCACCTAAAAATAAAATTACGGAGAGGGTATTTATAAAAA
>NW_027507622.1:0-15000 GCF_052324685.1 Brachyhypopomus gauderio
AAAAAAAAAAAAAGAACAAAAACGGAGGGAAAACTGCAAACAGCCGAAAGGGGAGTGGCCTCCGCTCTCACTGCATTTGTGACCAGCTGACAATTGCAGGCAGACAGACAGAGACCACTCACCCCTTCATTCTTGCCTATTTAAGGAGTGGAGTGAGCTGCTTTGTTTTATTTATTCATTTTGGCTGCTCCCTCACATGGACAGACAGACAGACAGACAGACAGACAGACAGACAAATCAATAAATATATATACATATATATATATATATATATATATATATATATATATATATATATATATATATATACACACACACACACACACACACACACACACACACACACACACACACACACACACACACACACCAAATAAATAAATACATTCATTCATTCATTAAAATAAAACAGGCTGATTATACCAAACAGCAACAAACTCTTTTTTTCACACAAGCTTAGGAAGGTGCACCGTTCCTGGAGGTACTGCAATACCAGGTCGATGCGTGGGGCGAACGGGGCAAGCCCCTGTTTCGCCTCCCTGTTCTAAAAATCCATTTAATATGAAGTCCTCGTATAGAGGACGTATCAGATATTAAACTGATAAGAACAGATACTACACTTGATCTTAGCCAAAAGGCCGAGAAGCGATAACCTGAAATGGGCGCTGGACCGGGCACCGGCCTCGCAGGCAGGGAGGCCTCCTCCGTGGCATACCCGCCCTTCCCCCCTCTTCCAGACACCCAGCGAGCCACTCCCACCCCGCCCTAAGTTTATACTTTCTCGTTATACGGATTGTTGCGGCCCCGCCCGGAGGCAGAGCGCTCCAAAAAATCACTTTGACTCTTTGACGTTCCCCTCCACGGAAATCTTTAGTAAAAGGCGAAAGATTTGTGCGTGAATGAAGAGAAACCCGAGCTATAGCCGTGTACGCTCAGGCGTCCCGCCACGCCAACAAAGAGCCTAGCTCGTTTGTTCGCGGTAACAAGGGAGGAGCCTGCGAGGCTGTGGCTTGCTTGTTGCAAACAACAGGGCTGGCAGGCAATGAGAGAGAGAGAGAGAGAGAGAGAGAGAGAGAGAGAGAGAGAAAACAGGAACAATTTCAAAAAAAAAAAAAAAAAAAAAAAAAAAAGAACAAAAACGGAGGGAAAACTGCAAACAGCCGAAAGGGGAGTGGCCTCCGCTCTCACTGCATTTGTGACCAGCTGACAATTGCAGGCAGACAGACAGAGACCACTCACCCCTTCATTCTTGCCTATTTAAGGAGTGGAGTGAGCTGCTTTGTTTTATTTATTCATTTTGGCTGCTCCCTCACATGGACAGACAGACAGACAGACAGACAGACAGACAGACAAATCAATAAATATATATACATATATATATATATATATATATATATATATATATATATATATATATATACACACACACACACACACACACACACACACACACACACACACACACACACACCAAATAAATAAATACATTCATTCATTCATTAAAATAAAACAGGCTGATTATACCAAACAGCAACAAACTCTTTTTTTCACACAAGCTTAGGAAGGTGCACCGTTCCTGGAGGTACTGCAATACCAGGTCGATGCGTGGGGCGAACGGGGCAAGCCCCTGTTTCGCCTCCCTGTTCTAAAAATCCATTTAATATGAAGTCCTCGTATAGAGGACGTATCAGATATTAAACTGATAAGAACAGATTTTTTTTTTTTTTTTTTTTTTTTTTTTTATTGGTTATTGTCACAATTACAATAAAATGTACATTTCAAATGGTGTTTGTGTCCATACTTTCCATCGTTTGTTCCGAATGAGGACAGACATTTTATCAACAGTCACATAGCATTTCACATTGTATTTTTTTTTTTTTTTTTTTTTTAAAACAGTACAATAAATATAAGGAATAAAACCATTTGTGGAAAATGAAAGTAAAACACAAGCATTCCATAGTCATCTTTTCACATTTAAAACATTCAACCAATCTTTATAATAGCATTCATAAAATACCAATAAAACATGTTCGAACCACTTTGTTTTTGTCTCCTTGCGTTTCTTTAAAAGACACATTAAAAACACTACATTTTCCAGATTTGGTCTCTG
This sequence comes from Brachyhypopomus gauderio, assembly GCF_052324685.1. Classification (NCBI taxonomy): domain Eukaryota; kingdom Metazoa; phylum Chordata; class Actinopteri; order Gymnotiformes; family Hypopomidae; genus Brachyhypopomus; species Brachyhypopomus gauderio. The sequence goes on from NW_027507622.1 coordinate 2,111, forward strand.
CTTGAAAACATGTAAATACAGCGAGGGTATTGGTATTTTAAAGAAAAACTGCCACCCTACCCGCCCCTTCGCTGTCCCCCACATATTCCATAAAACACATAAAATTGTACTCAATGCACTGCCTGTCCAGCTACATCTACTCCTCCAATAATAGGTGCACAGGTCCCCAGCAGCCGGGCCGGGGCGTCGTCTGAGCTGCTGCCCAATCCCATCCCCAGACACGAACCTGTCCCCCAGCCGCTCAGCGGAGGCCCTCTGGAACCATGGCACGCTGCTCCTCAAGGTTGGCTGAGGTGCTTCGGCGAGCAGCGAGGGCCGTGGCGGCCCGCAATCCTCCCTAACCACTGGCCCCGGCGCCCTCCTCCGAATATCGGCGGGCTGCATAGTCTCGCTGACGGGCCTCAACCAGCTTTTTCTGACCCCGGATTGGCAGCTCCAGCCGCTTCCCCACCAGCAGGTTCCTTGCAACCCAGATGGCGTCTTTTACACTGTTAAGGGTGGGCCAGAGCATCTCAAACACGGCTGGTGTCACGTGTCGGCCCCAGCCCACCCCGTTTACCGCTTCCCGGTACCCCAGTGTGGTGGGTGCACCTGCTGGTAGGCTCGGGCACCACAGGGCGCCGGTTACTGACCACAGATCTTGGGCCGCCTTGCACTCCCAGAGCACATGCCTCACGGTCTCGGGCGCGCCACACCCGGGCCGTGGGCAGATAGGGTTCCTGGCCATGCCCCGGGAGTGCATCACGGCCCTCGCCGGGAGGACCTCATGAGCGGCCAGCCATGACAGGTCTTTGTGTCTGTTCATTAGAGCAGGATGAGCAGCGTTTCTCCAGACCTCCCTGGACTCGGCCTCTCCGAGTCCCCGCACCCGGACTACCGGCTCCTGGTCCTGCACACAATTCCGAATCGTTTTATGATTAAACAATACAGGCAGTGTCTCCTTTTCCAATTTAAAATGTTTCATAAAACGAGGAACACCATCATACATCTTGGGCAGATTAAAACTCACTGGTATTCTCAGGTCGGTCTTTAAAAATTTCAGTTTTCTAAAATAAGACCCCATATGGTACCTTACCCATGCCCCCGTTTTCCCTCCGTCTATACCCAGCCCGTATTTAAAAAGGGTGGCTACAAAAATGCTGCCTAAAAACAAATAGAAATCAGGAACGCCTTTTCCTCCGTGTGCGGGTTTCTTTTTTGTCACGTCCCTCCTCAGGCGTTCCCACTTCGACCCCCACAGGAAGTAGAAAATGGCTCGATCCACACTCAGCAACACAGCTCTTGGTGGCATAAACACATTGACAATCAATAAAAACAACGGTAAAATCACAGCCTTGATCACCAGTATCTTCCCCTCCCAAGTCAGCTGCCTTAGCGTCCAATATCCCAACCTCTGTCTCACCTTATTTAAAATCCCTGCCCAATTTCCTGTTCCACCTCCCTCCTCATCGAAAGCCACTCCCAGAATTTTTATATTCGTTCGCTTTACCTCCACCTCCAACCCCGCCAAACGTTCTCCTCCCCAAGGGCCGAACATTTGTGCCGTCGATTTATCTCTGTTTAATTTTGCGCCTGCTGCTCTTCCAAACCATTCTGTCAATGCAAATACTCTTTCTACTGATCCTGTGTCTGTGCACAGCACGTTCACATCGTCCATATACAGGACACACCGCGCTTCCAGCCCTCCACTCCCCGGTATTTGTATTCCCTTTATCCATTTGTCTTTTCTTAAAATCTGCGCTAGCGGCTCGATGCATACCACATAAAGCAAGGGGGATAGCGGACAGCCCTGACGGACACCGCGACGTACCTCTATCGCTTTTGAGAGTTTCCCATTTACAATTATCCTACTTGTAATGTCTTTATACAGTAGTTCCACCCACTTAACAAACCTCCCCGGTAGGCCCACCTTTTGCAGTACTTTAAATAGGTACTGGTGCGAGACCCGATCGAAGGCTTTTTCAAAATCTAAGTTTAGAACTACCAACCGCATGTTTCTGTCCCTCGCATAACAGATGGTATCTCTAATCAGTATGAGGCTGTCCGCTATCTTCCTTCCTCGTATGGCGCAAGCTTGATCCACATGTATTACTTCATTTAAAACCTTTGACATTCGTGTCGCTAAAATTTTGCTGAATAACTTAAAATCCACGTTTAAAAGCGTTATGGGTCTCCAATTCTTCAAATCAGTTTTATCCCCTTTCTTAAATAACAATGTTACCACCCCTTCATTGAATTCCTGTGGTGTTTTCTCTAGCCTATCTAATTCTTTAAAAACTGCTAAAACCTCCCCTTCTAAAATGTCCCAGAAAGTTCTATAAAACTCAATGGGCAACCCATCTGCTCCTGGTGTTTTTCCTGTTTTAAAACTTTTAAGACTCTGACCCAGCTCATCCACCGTGATATCTCGTTTTAAGTCATCTATTTTTCCCACCGTAGTGTCCATATATTCCAAAACCTCCATCATTACCCCTTCATCTACTTGGTCTTCTGTATATAAGTCCTCATAATATGCTTCCACTGCCGACATTATGTCCCCCATCCCCTTCACTTTCTCTCCCTCTCTGTCCTTTAATTCTGTCAATGCTGTCTTACCTTCCATGATTTTTTTAAAGAAAAAACGTGTACATTTTTCCCCATGTTCTAATTCTTCCGCCCTTGCCCGTTGTATTATACCTTCACTCTGTTTTTTTGCCAGATTTCCCATCAACCTTTTAACCTCTTCTATTTCTTCATAAAAGTCATAACCATGATTTGCAAGGTTAAAATACCTTTCCAAACGACGCTGCAGCCCCATCATGCACTGTTTAAATTTTCTTTTCTTTTCCTTACCTTTTTGCTGGAAAAACGTCTTGGTCCGTCCCTTCACCATAAACCACCACTGTGTCTGTGTATCGTAGAAGTCTTGGAGGGTCTGCCATAAGCTGAACTGCTCCCTGTAGTCTCGCACAATCTCCTCATCCTCCAATAGGGAGCAGTTCAGCTTCCAGGTCCCTCCCCCTAACGTCACACCAGTGGGGAGAGACAGAGTGCATGAAAGCATAACGTGATCTGAAAAATAAACAGGGGTCAATGTCGCATCCGTGGGCGGGCAATCTCTCGTAAACATAAAATCTATCCGGGAGGCTCTGGTCCTATCACTACTGAACCAAGTGAAGCCTGCCTCCCTTGGATGCATTTTCCTAAAACAGTCATCTAATTTAAAATCCTGTATCATTTCCTTTAATTTCTTGGATGTCTTGTCTAATCGTTTATCTTCCCCAGCATTTTTCCTATCTGTTTTTGTTAAAACACAATTAAAATCCCCCCCAACCACCAAAGGCTCCCTCCCAAGCATGTGGGGCTGCAGTTCTTCCAATAAATCATATCTATCGTGTTTTTCATTAAAACCATATACATTCAACACGTTAAAACTCCTCCCTAAAAAAGTCAAATGTACTAAAAGGGCCCGCCCATTTCTCACCACTGTGTAACCCTCCACCTGGATCTTAGGACTTTTTACCAGCACCGCCACTCCATCCGTTTTGTTGTAATGTGAGCCACTCCACACTGAGGGGCCCACTGTCCATCTTCTCTCCCACTCCCTATAGGAGGCGCAGAAAGGCAGTGCACACTCCTGCAACAGAACCACGTCTGCTGACGTGTTTTCTAAAAAGGTAAGTACATTCTGTGCTCTTGTCTGTGTTCTCACACTTCTCACATTCAAAGTGGAGATTCTAACAGACATGGGCAGGGAATAAAATACAGCTGACAACAACAAAAAGAACAAACAAACATAGTTGCAACACCTCACTATAAACCAATAAATACATGTTAAAACCATGATAAGTGATATATTCATGTATCCTATAAATTTGTGCATATAATATATAACATATAGTATACATTACATAATATTTCTTTTCTATGGTTTGTCTTCCCATCATGATGAGGGAGGGATCCACACTAATTCTTGGGACACCCTCTCCTCTTTTATCCGCCTCATAACATATGGTGGGGGCTTGTCTGGTGGTTGCGCACTCACCCTCTCTTCGCTTAAGGAGTCATCACTCATTCCTTCTGATTCTGTCCCCTGCCCAGGCCTAGGCGTGGATGCCTTAAGCTGGATATGGGCAAAGGAGACCTCATTTGGGGAGGTTTGTGGCCACCGGCGCTGCAGGTCATCAGGTGAGGAGCTCATCGCTCCCTGCCAGACTCTCTGTGCGTCCTCTGGTTCTGAGGGTGCAGCTAGTTTTTTGGCTACATGGCAAGCCGACATGGACGTGGATGTTTCACCACTCACCTCCAAGTCTGGCATCATTGCCAGTTCACCATTACTGCTCTCCTCTCCCTCCCCTCTATTCTCAATTTCCACATCCACCCCACCCTCTAATCGTACTACACCTTCCTCATTTATGGTGTCTAGCTCTTGCTGTGTCGGGGGCGGTGCTTCCACCTGTGCTCCACCCCCTTCCCTCACCCTTCCCCCTTTCTCCCTAGTACTTCTAACCACCCTCTTTCGTTTTCCCGCCGTTTCTTTTGGCCCCGCCCCTTCTTCTCCGTCCTTCTCTCTTACCTGTTCACCCTGCTCACCATGCTGCGTGTCGGCCATTTTTGTCTTCTGTGTTTGTACCTCCATCACTTGTCCTTTTACTCTGTTTGCGAAGGACTGTGGGCATTCCCTAAAAAGATGGTCATCTTCCCCACACAGGTTACATTTTCTCCCGTTCGGACAATTTTCAAATTCATGACCCACTTCCCTACATTTTCTACAAACAGTTACATGACACGCTTCTGCCAGATGCCCAAACTGTCCACACTTTCTGCACAGCTTGGGCATACCCTGGTAAAAGATATAGCCCCTGTTTTCCCCCAACATTATCATAGATGGTATATGCTGGAAACCCAAATATCCTGTTGGTTCTAACCGTAGTTGTACTGACACTTTCCAAGAACAAGTCCATATTCCATCCTCATCTATTACCTTAATAGGTGGGCCTTTAACCATGCAATGTCTACCAAGCCATGTACATATGTCCTCTCCTGTAACTGTCTCATTAAACATCCTGACAAAAACCAATTTCTGTGAATTATCGGTCAACTTCTCTACTATAAACATAGAAAACAGGGGATCCTGGTATTTCTGCTTTTCATACTTTTGCCAAAATTCTTGCAGTCCTGCTTCTGTCCTAAAACTCACATCATAACCCTTATTGCCGGGCAGCGCCAAAATACAATTCAAATCTGTGGCTTTAAACCCCAGGCCTTGCTGTATTAGTTTCCTTGAGAAATCTAATCTAGATATATCTCCCAACCGTTCATCAGGGCTTACATAGCGGAAGCGCACGCTGTGGTGCCTCCTCACGCCGACCCGAGCGGCCGACATGGTGGAGGCACCACCAGCTAAAACTAAAGAACTATTAAGAAGACTTGCTAATACCTAAAAAAAGCTGTGTAAAACTAGATAAAAGACTAGGTAAAAAGGCCACTTACCTTTGACGTTGTGGACTCTCAATCCCAATATCTGTAAAACCTGAAAAAGACACTTGTTGAAATTCACTCACTCAAAACCCACAAAATCACTCACACACACAAACCACACTCTTTACTTTAGACACAAAGAAAACAGGCCGAAGCCCACATAAATTTCCCTCTCTGGTTTATTGAGTCGAGTCACAATGACTAGCCTCGTGTACGCCAGAGAGTCGATCCCTTCTCCGCCACTTGATCTTAGCCAAAAGGCCGAGAAGCGATAACCTGAAATGGGCGCTGGACCGGGCACCGGCCTCGCAGGCAGGGAGGCCTCCTCCGTGGCATACCCGCCCTTCCCCCCTCTTCCAGACACCCAGCGAGCCACTCCCACCCCGCCCTAAGTTTATACTTTCTCGTTATACGGATTGTTGCGGCCCCGCCCGGAGGCAGAGCGCTCCAAAAAATCACTTTGACTCTTTGACGTTCCCCTCCACGGAAATCTTTAGTAAAAGGCGAAAGATTTGTGCGTGAATGAAGAGAAACCCGAGCTATAGCCGTGTACGCTCAGGCGTCCCGCCACGCCAACAAAGAGCCTAGCTCGTTTGTTCGCGGTAACAAGGGAGGAGCCTGCGAGGCTGTGGCTTGCTTGTTGCAAACAACAGGGCTGGCAGGCAATGAGAGAGAGAGAGAGAGAGAGAGAGAGAGAGAGAGAGAGAGAGAGAAAACAGGAACAATTTCAAAAAAAAAAAAAAAAAAAAAAAAAAAGAACAAAAACGGAGGGAAAACTGCAAACAGCCGAAAGGGGAGTGGCCTCCGCTCTCACTGCATTTGTGACCAGCTGACAATTGCAGGCAGACAGACAGAGACCACTCACCCCTTCATTCTTGCCTATTTAAGGAGTGGAGTGAGCTGCTTTGTTTTATTTATTCATTTTGGCTGCTCCCTCACATGGACAGACAGACAGACAGACAGACAGACAGACAGACAAATCAATAAATATATATACATATATATATATATATATATATATATATATATATATATATATATATATACACACACACACACACACACACACACACACACACACACACACACACACACACCAAATAAATAAATACATTCATTCATTCATTAAAATAAAACAGGCTGATTATACCAAACAGCAACAAACTCTTTTTTTCACACAAGCTTAGGAAGGTGCACCGTTCCTGGAGGTACTGCAATACCAGGTCGATGCGTGGGGCGAACGGGGCAAGCCCCTGTTTCGCCTCCCTGTTCTAAAAATCCATTTAATATGAAGTCCTCGTATAGAGGACGTATCAGATATTAAACTGATAAGAACAGATTTTTTTTTTTTTTTTTTTTTTTTGACAATGTTTATTGAGTCTTTACATCAATAAATACAACGTCACTTTTATGTTAAAGAAGCAGCATACACATTAGATAAAAAGATGGTTAAAAGACACAATGGTCATGCATTTTAAAACCATTTTTACAATCTTTTCTCTTTTAAAAGCCACATCCTTGCATCTGTTAAAATAGTACATAAAAGGTTTTATTATAGAAGCATTTTAAAAGCCCTTAAAGTCCAAAACAGTTTAATATCATAAAACCTTTTCAATGTCAAATTCACTACTTTGTGTATTGTCCTTTTCAGATGTATTGCAAACCCTGCTCCCCCCCGTCCAAGACCACAAGGAGAGAGGAAGGCAGAGATGAACCCAGCCGGGAGGCCGAGGTGCGTGCATCCGCAGCTCCTCCCGCCCTCCGTCGAGGTCCCTTCCTGTGCGTCTCCAGAGGAAGTCCTCCCCTGTGCCCGCTGTCTCCTTTCAGGCATCCGTGTCCCCTCAGGAAACGTCGGCGGGAGCCCCGGTCAGTGGTGGCAGGGACCTCCCTGCGTGTGACCTCGGCCCCCTCCTCCAAATGGCGACGCCCGGCGCCACCTGCAGCGTTGTAGTTACCATCCTTGTCATCGCGTGGAGGGGCACCGTGACGCGCTTCCCCACCAGCAGGTTGCGGGAGGTCCACAGTGCGGCCGTCACGCTTGTAAGGGTGAGCCAGAGTGCCTCGAATTCTTTGGATGGTAACTTTTCTACACCCTGGCCCACCCCGTTCACCGCTAACCGGTAACTTTGCGGGTGGACCTCCCCTGCTGGCAGGCTTGGGCATTCCAGGGGGCCGATCGCGGCCCACAGGTCCCTGGCCACGCTGCACTCCCAAAGGACGTGCCGCACGGTCTCAGGCTGGCCGCAGCCTGGCCGTGGGCACACTGCCGTTGCCCCCATGCCCCGGGAGTGCATCACCGCCCGGACCGGGAGGACTTCATGGGCCACCATCCAGGTAAGGTCCTTCTGTTTGTTCCGGAGGGCCGGGTGGGCCGCGTTCGCCCACACTCTCCGAGCCTCTGCCGTCGTCATCCCCACCACTCTGCTCACCTCCTCGCGGTCCTGAACAAGGGAGACCAGAGTTTTGGCATTAGTGAGTTCTTGTACTGTACATTTTTCCAGATCATACTTTTTTAAAAATTTCTTAATAAAAAGGTATTCGTGTGGCAGTTTAAAAGATACTGGTGTTCTCAAATCTGGTTTTAAAATGCCCATTGTTTGCAGATAAGACCCCATCCAGAACCGGGCCATAATGGCTGTCTTGGTCCTGGATGGTGATGTTGCGTATGCTATATGTCCTGCAACAAACTTGCTGCCTAAAAACAGGTGGGGGTCTGGGAGCCCTTTCCCTCCGTTTTCAGGCCTCTTCTTCACTGTTTCTCTCCTCAGGCGCTCCCACTTGGACCCCCACAGGAAGTAAAAGATCGCTCGATCCAAACCTAAAAGAAAGCTCCTTGGAGGACTAAAAACAGAACACAGTAATAAAAGCAAAGGTAAAATCACTGCTTTTATTACTAAAATTTTCCCTTCCAAAGTCAACTGTCGTAGTCCCCATAGTCCAAGTCTCTGTCTAACTTTCCCTAAGGTTGTTGTCCAATTTCCACTCCCTCCTCCTGCCCGGTCAAATTTCACCCCTAAAATCCTAATATTTGTTTCTTTAAAATTTACCCCTAAAACAGTTGGTGCGTTCGTCCATGGTCCAAAGAGCTGTGCCTCAGTCTTGTTTCGGTTCAGTTTGGCTCCAGAGGCCCTCCCAAACCATTCTGTTACCTCTAGGGTCCTCTGGGCCGACACCATGTCTGTGCATAAAACTGTCACGTCATCCATGTATAATGAACATTTCACCGTCAGTCCCCCTGGTAGAGTCAGTCCATTGATCCATTGGTCCCTTCTCAAGATTTGCGCCAGTGGTTCCATGCATGTGACGAACAAGAGCGGGGATAAGGGACAACCCTGCCGTACTCCTGAGCGAATAGTGATCGCCTTGGAGAGGTGCCCATTTACCAAAATTCTGCTATTGATGTCGTTGTACAACAGGCCCACCCATGCTATAAACCTCCCCGGGAACCCCATCTTTTGCAGTACCTGAAACAGGTACTGGTGTGAGACCCGATCAAAAGCTTTTTCGAAATCTAAATTTAATGCTAATAACCGAATGTTTCTGTCTCTCACATAACAGATGGAGTCACGGATCAGGATCAAGTTGTCCGTGATCCTCCGCCCCGGCACTGCGCAAGCTTGATCTGGGTGAATCACGTCTTCTAAAACCAATGACATTCGTCTTGCTAAAATTCTGCTAAAAAGCTTACAATCTACGTTTAAAAGTGTGATAGGTCTCCAATTGCTGATCTCTGATTTTTCCCCTTTTTTGTGCAGCAGAGTCACTATCCCTGACCTAAAACTGTCAGGTAAAAAGTCACAAGTCTGGAAGTCTGTAAAAATACATAAAAGGTCCCCTACTAAAATGTCCCAAAAGGTTTTGTAAAACTCCACGGGGAGCCCATCCTCTCCCGGGGACTTCCCTGTTTTAAAACCTTTTAAAACATTTTGTAGTTCCTCTGTTGTAAAATCTGTAGTTAAAAGTTCATCATCTTTAATTTTATTTTCCAATAAATTGGTCACTTCTTCCATTGTTGTTTTATGTGTTTTCTTTGCACCATATAAGTTTTCATAAAACCTTTCCACCGCCCCCATAATCCCATGATTTGTATTCATTATCTTGTCTCCATCTTGTAATTTAGTAACCCCTCCTCCCCGCGCCACTGTTTTCTTGAAAAAATATCTTGTGCATTTTTCCCCTTCTTCTAGTTCCTGTTCTTTACAAGTCATTATATGTCTTTTGCTTACCTCCTCCATTAAAAGTCTCATTTCTTCTCTCACCTGTTTTATTTCCTCATTAAAATCAAACCCTTGGTTTACCAGATTAAAATACCTCTGTAACCTTCTTTGCAGCCCCATCATGCGCCTTTTCTGTTTTTTCTTTTTAAAAGTTCCCACCCTTTTAAAAAACGTCTTGGTCCTTCCCTTTACCATCTCCCACCACTGTGCACGTGAATCGTACAGGTCTTGGAGGGACTGCCAAAGTCTGTACTGCTCCCTGTATTCGTCTCTCACCCCTTCATCCTGCAGCAGGGAGCAGTTCAGCTTCCACAGCCCTCCCCCTATCGTCACATCTGTGGGGAAAGAAAGGGTGCAAGACAGTAAGGCGTGGTCTGAGAAAAACATGGGGATCAATCTAGCATCTGATGGTGGGCAGTCACGTGTGAAGATGTAGTCAATTCTGGAGGCCCGGGAACCATCACCACTCGACCAGGTGAAGCCCTCCTCCCGTGGATGCATGGTCCTGTAACAGTCCACTAAATTAAAATCAGTTATCAGATTTGCCAATCTTCCCGATGTTTTGTCTAGTTTAAAACTCTCTCCCACATTTCTCCTATCTTTTTTACTTAAAACACAATTAAAATCCCCACCCACTACTATCGGATCCCTCCCCAGCATGTGGGGCTGCAAATCCTCCAGCAAACCATATCTTTCCTCTTTCTCATTAAAACCATATACATTTAAGACTTTAAAATCCCTCCCTAAAAAATGCAAATTAGCTAAAATGGCCCGCCCATCACTCACCACAGTGCAGTCCTTCACCACAAGTCTAGGGTTATTTATTAAAATAGCAACACCATCTGACTTGTTGTAGTGCGACCCACTCCAGAGAGAGGGACCCGCAGCCCAGTGCTGCTCCCAGTCTCTGTATGATCTCAGGAAGGGGATTGCACATTCTTGTAATAAAATGATATCGGCTGTCACTGTTCCTAAAAAAGTCAGAATGCTCTGTGCTCTCAAAGGTGCTCTCACACTCCTCACATTAATGGTGGCGATCGTGAGAGACATGAGCACGTTTAAAAGGAGGTAAAACCACAACATTCTTGGTTGACCTAAAAGCAACTGGAACTAGAAACCTTTCAACACAATAAAATCCATTTAAAACTAGTCTAAATCCATTCCTAAAACCATTTCCATTTTCCTCCTGCCAGGGTGGAAGAAGTCTAAAACTGGGATATCTTCTGTCCCTGATCGATCAGGAGTCGACGCTCTTCCTCTTGGTGGTAAGTGTAAAAACGATACCTCGTTCGGTGAACCACCCGGCCAGCAGGGGTCAGACCTCTCTGAAGGAGGGGTATCCTTATCTGCTGTAGCCCGCTGTTTCTTTTCATCCATCATTAAGGGGGACTCTGCCGGTCTCTTCCCCACTTGTGCGCTTGGGAGTGAGGTATCTAACTGTTTTTTCCCCCATTGTTCCACCAAGGGGGATTCTGCAGGCCTCTTGGATGCTTGTGCTCCTGGGAGAGAGTCTTCAGAGCTGCTCTCTAACCCTGGTATACTCACCTCTGACATTGTCTCAAAGGAGGACCGCCCTTCTTCACTCCCTGTAGCCCCTCCCACCCCCTTTGCTCCTTGTTCCTCCCCTCCTGTTTCAACCTCTTCCGGTTGCTCCACCCGTGAGCCCCTCCCTTCTTCCCCCTTGCCTGCCCCGCCCCCCTGATGTGTCTCGTTTCCCGCCAAAACCTCTGGCTCCGCCCCTTCTTCTCCGTCTCCCTTCTCTTGTTCTTCACCATGCTTCTTTTCGGCCATTTTTGTCACCCCTTCCCATGCTGCCTTGAGTTTGTTTGCGAAAGAATATGGACAATCTCTAAAGAGATGGTTTTTTCCCCCGCAAAGGTTACACAACCTACCATTTGGGCATTCCTGAAAAGTGTGTCCAATTTCTCTACACTTACTGCACACAATTTGGGTACAAGCTTCGGCATAATGGTCCATTCCCCCACATTTACGGCACACTTTAGGCATGCCTTGATAATGTATGTACCCCCTATTTTCCCCCAACACAATTACCTGTGGCAGATGTTTCAACCCTAGGTACCCAGTCTCGTCCTCCCATTGTTTAATGGGTATTCTCCATGAACAGTTCCAAATATTATCTTCGTCCACGACTTTCACAGGTGGACCTACAACTTGACAAAACCGTCTTAGCCATGCACATATATCTTCTGAACATACTGTCTCATTGAACATCTTCACAATCACAGTTTTTCTGGCATGATCTGTTAATTTTTCAACCTTAAACATATCAAACTTTCCTTGTACTTCCTTAAACCTTTCCCAAAAAGTATTCAAATACACTGCATTTCTAAAACTGACATCAAACCCTTTGTTTTGGGGCAAAGTTATGAGGCAGTTTAAAGCTTCTGGGTGAAATTGTAAGGTTGTCTGGATTAGATTTCTAGAGAAATCTAACCTAGACATGTGAAACAGCTTTCCATTTACATCTTCTTCAAACAGGAACCTCACACTGTGGTGCCTCCTCATGCCTGCTCGTGGAGCAGACATGGTGGGAGGCACCACACCCCTTAAACCTTTCTAAAGGAGACTAAAATACCAGTAAAACAGTTAACCAGGGAATACTAAAACCAATTTAAACCACAATAAAACTCCTAATATAACAATCAAAAATTAATAATAATAATAATACCAACACTTACCTTACTAACCACAATCCTTTTCTTTGTTCCTCACCACATGCAAAATATATCTCCAGAGTCAAACGGCTGAAGCCACAAGGCTACAGTCAAGAAGGCTCCGGAGTCGATCCCAGTCCCGACCTTCTGATCTTAGCCAAAAGGCCGAGAAGCGATAACCTGAAATGGGCGCTGGACCGGGCACCGGCCTCGCAGGCAGGGAGGCCTCCTCCGTGGCATACCCGCCCTTCCCCCCTCTTCCAGACACCCAGCGAGCCACTCCCACCCCGCCCTAAGTTTATACTTTCTCGTTATACGGATTGTTGCGGCCCCGCCCGGAGGCAGAGCGCTCCAAAAAATCACTTTGACTCTTTGACGTTCCCCTCCACGGAAATCTTTAGTAAAAGGCGAAAGATTTGTGCGTGAATGAAGAGAAACCCGAGCTATAGCCGTGTACGCTCAGGCGTCCCGCCACGCCAACAAAGAGCCTAGCTCGTTTGTTCGCGGTAACAAGGGAGGAGCCTGCGAGGCTGTGGCT
>NW_027507622.1:17500-28799 GCF_052324685.1 Brachyhypopomus gauderio
TTTGGCTGCTCCCTCACATGGACAGACAGACAGACAGACAGACAGACAGACAGACAAATCAATAAATATATATACATATATATATATATATATATATATATATATATATATATATATATATATACACACACACACACACACACACACACACACACACACACACACACACACACCAAATAAATAAATACATTCATTCATTCATTAAAATAAAACAGGCTGATTATACCAAACAGCAACAAACTCTTTTTTTCACACAAGCTTAGGAAGGTGCACCGTTCCTGGAGGTACTGCAATACCAGGTCGATGCGTGGGGCGAACGGGGCAAGCCCCTGTTTCGCCTCCCTGTTCTAAAAATCCATTTAATATGAAGTCCTCGTATAGAGGACGTATCAGATATTAAACTGATAAGAACAGATACTACACTTGATCTTAGCCAAAAGGCCGAGAAGCGATAACCTGAAATGGGCGCTGGACCGGGCACCGGCCTCGCAGGCAGGGAGGCCTCCTCCGTGGCATACCCGCCCTTCCCCCCTCTTCCAGACACCCAGCGAGCCACTCCCACCCCGCCCTAAGTTTATACTTTCTCGTTATACGGATTGTTGCGGCCCCGCCCGGAGGCAGAGCGCTCCAAAAAATCACTTTGACTCTTTGACGTTCCCCTCCACGGAAATCTTTAGTAAAAGGCGAAAGATTTGTGCGTGAATGAAGAGAAACCCGAGCTATAGCCGTGTACGCTCAGGCGTCCCGCCACGCCAACAAAGAGCCTAGCTCGTTTGTTCGCGGTAACAAGGGAGGAGCCTGCGAGGCTGTGGCTTGCTTGTTGCAAACAACAGGGCTGGCAGGCAATGAGAGAGAGAGAGAGAGAGAGAGAGAGAGAGAGAGAGAGAGAGAGAAAACAGGAACAATTTCAAAAAAAAAAAAAAAAAAAAAAAAAAAGAACAAAAACGGAGGGAAAACTGCAAACAGCCGAAAGGGGAGTGGCCTCCGCTCTCACTGCATTTGTGACCAGCTGACAATTGCAGGCAGACAGACAGAGACCACTCACCCCTTCATTCTTGCCTATTTAAGGAGTGGAGTGAGCTGCTTTGTTTTATTTATTCATTTTGGCTGCTCCCTCACATGGACAGACAGACAGACAGACAGACAGACAGACAGACAAATCAATAAATATATATACATATATATATATATATATATATATATATATATATATATATATATATATATATATATACACACACACACACACACACACACACACACACACACACACACACACACACACACACACACACACCAAATAAATAAATACATTCATTCATTCATTAAAATAAAACAGGCTGATTATACCAAACAGCAACAAACTCTTTTTTTCACACAAGCTTAGGAAGGTGCACCGTTCCTGGAGGTACTGCAATACCAGGTCGATGCGTGGGGCGAACGGGGCAAGCCCCTGTTTCGCCTCCCTGTTCTAAAAATCCATTTAATATGAAGTCCTCGTATAGAGGACGTATCAGATATTAAACTGATAAGAACAGATTTTTTTTTTTTTTTTTCATATTTTATTGTCACTCATTCATAGGTAGTACATTACATGTATAGAATTTCAAGAAACATTTTCCTTCACATATATGCATGTATCCATTTTACTATAGTGAAATAACATGTCTCTTTTTTTTTTTTTTTTTTTTTTTTTTTTTTTTTTTTTTCCATCATTTCACAATCCAAACAATACAATAACCATGAAATGTTTCCAAAAAAATGTAACATTTAAAATACACAACAACTCAGACACATAAGACATCAATATCAAAAGGTAAATACATTAGAATGGCTAAGATCACCTCAAATTCTGTGGATTTTAAAACTTGCTGTCATGAAATGTAAACTTCAATGTTATCCCCATATGGGGCCTATCAGACTATAAAATCCGATAACATAACATTATCTAAAATATTTCCCACTGTAAGACATCGGGGTGATGGAACCGGCACCCCCCTCAATTCATCCCCCAAGCTCACACGTCCATGGATACCGGGATCCTCCTCTTCTCGGGAGGAGGCGGCCCCTTCCTCATCTATGTAGATAGAGTCCTCAGATACCAAGTCCACCAACGCAATCCTTTGGACCTGGGTCCTCTTCTTTTTCTTTGGGGGGGAGGGGGGGGAAGGAAAGCCGTCGTCATCCGTCCGGGCAAATTCCCCCCCTGGGGTACCGCCTACCTCCCAGGTCCCTTTTCCCAGCATGCTCCTCGGTGAGCTACTCCTCAGGGGGGGTGAGGGGGGGGTGCTGGGCGCCGCCTTCACGCTGGGGGGGCTGGCCCTCCTCTCCTTGGTGTGTTGCTGCTCCATAGTAGGGGTCGAGCCCGTCTGTCCCTTCGGCTTGGGGGTGCCAGGGGGAGCTGTCCCGGACTGCCCGGTCGGCCTGGACCTTTCTCTCTGGGGAGGGGGAGCACACAACAAATGAGTGGTTCTCGGTGGTATTCTTACCTCCCCCTCCACACGCTGTTCCTCTTCACCCGGGACTGCAGTTTTCTTTGCCCTTCTCTTTTTCCGTCCCTTCGCTGGTCGTGGCCCGGCCGGGGCCCCTCCGGATGGCCCTTCAGCATCCTCCTGTTCTCTTGGCGGCTGTGGCCCAACCGGGGCCCCTCTGGAAGGTGCCGGAACCGCCTCTTGTTCCCTCGGTGGCTGCGGTCCGGCCGGGGTCCCCCCGGAGGGTGCCGCGGCGGCCTCTTTGCCCCTGCCCTCAATCACCACTGTTGCATAGGATATTCCTCTCTGAGGGCAGGAGCGCTCCACATGTCCCTCGCCGCGGCACTGCCTACACCTCTGGGGGCCTCTGCAGTCCCGGGCCATATGTCCCGGGTCCAGGCACTTAAAGCACTTCAAGTCCGGGCAGTCCTCCATTTTGTGTCCATGAGCCTGGCACCCCCGACAGTAGGACGGCTGACCCCTGTAGAACAGATAACCATTGTTCTTAGTCAAGGAGAAGAGAGCTGGTGGATGCAAAAGCCCCCCCTTACCGTCCGTTTTAAAGGTCACCATAAACTGGCGGCGCCCGTTCCACACCCCGAGCTCATCCCGTACGTACTTCTCCCCCGGGTGGACCTCCCCGTAGGCCTGGAGGAACCTGCGGATTTGCTCCGTGGGGACATACGGGTTGAACATGTGAGTGGTGACCAGACATCGGCCTTCCACCCACAGAGGCTCAACCACGAAATGCCTCCCCACGGGATGTCCCTTCAGCTCATCCCTCCGCTCCAGGACACGCTGGTACACCTCAGCAGAGGAGAAGGTGACCTCAAAGTAGGCCAGGGGCCCGTTGCGCTGGGCACAGATCAGATCTCCAGTCGTGGTCCCCAGGGCGTCCAGCAGCACCTCCCGGATGAAGGGGATCCTCTCCACGAAAGGCATTCCCTCCTCCCCAGGGACCCAGCGGAACCTGGCCGTGTTGAGCAGGCCTCCGCCTGCTCCCCAGCCAGGTCCCTCCGAGAAGGCTGCCGTCGACCCCGAGGCCCCGACCGGCTGACCGCCGCCCAGCCCCGGTCCCTCAGGCCCCCCCTCGGCCATCCTCCTCTACTCTGCCGAGAGACCCGGAGCAGAGAGAGCCCGCAGTTCCTCCGCCGATCACCGGGGGAATGTTCAGAAGTCCACCCGGGATCCTTGAAGTCGGCAGGATGAGCCTAAAAACAGGAGGAGGAGCTGGGCGGTTCCCAAGCGGTGGTCGGTGGGCAATGCCACCAGACCAATTGCTCATTAGGTTCCGCCCAGACTCCTCCTGTTAAAACACAAGCAGAAAAACACAATTAGTAAAACAGCATTAAAATCCACAGATATTAAACATATAAAGCATAAAATCTGATAAGAACAGATTTTTTGATTTGACATGTTTTTATTGAAACTGTGTACACAATAAATACAGCTTTTTAAAATGCATAGATCACCTCACATCCCCTAAAACTGTAAAAGGTAAGACAGGTCAATAAAACATCAGTCAAAACATTATTTCTTTTAAAAACCACAAATACATTTCCCTAAAAGGTTGTAATCACTAAAATTTTAAAAGGGTTTTTTTTTAATGCATTATATATCCAAATTCAACATTTATTGTCTAAAAACCTACAACAAGGAACTGTTGCCCTCGCCCAGGGGGTGGGGCAGAGACAGGGCCGAGGCAGGGCCGAAGAGGGCGGGTGGGAGGCCCCACCCCTACCGACCCGCCGGCTGGACCCCTCCTGTGCGTCTCCAGCGGAGATCCCTCCCATTGCCCACTGTCCTCTCTCAGGCAAACCATGCCCTCAGGGAACGTCGGCGGGAGCCCGGGCTGGTGGTGGCAGGGACCCCCCTGCGTGTGGCCTCGGCCCCCTCCTCCGAATATCAGCGTCCGGTGCCACCTGCAGCGATGTTACAGTTGCCAGCTTCATGAGGGCGTGGAGGGGCACCGTAACGTGCTTCCCCACCAGCAGGTTGCGGGAGGTCCACAAAGCGGCCGTCACACTGTTTAGGGTGGACCAGAGCATCACAAAGTCTTTTGCTGGCAACTGATTTAGGCCCTGGCCCACCCCGAGCACCGCTTGTCGGTACTCTAGTGGGTGGACCTCCCCTGCTGGTAGGCTCGGGCATTTCAGGGGGCCGATCGCGGCCCACAGGTCCCTTGCCACGCTGCACTCCCAGAGCAAGTGCCTCACGGTCTCTGGCTGGCCGCAGCCAGGCCGAGGGCACACCGCCGTTGCTCCCATGCCCCGGGAGTGCATCACCGCCCGGACCGGAAGGATCTCATGGGCCACCATCCAGGAGAGGTCTTTGTGCCGGTTCTGCAGGGCCGGATGAGCCACGTTCCTCCACACCCTGCGCGCCTCCTCCCTTGTCAGCCCCGTCACGCCGCTCACCTCTTCCTGGTCCTGGACGAGAGAAACCAAGTTCTTTGCATTTACTAGGTTAATTAACCCACATTTTTCCAAATCGTATTTGACTAAAAATTTCCTAATAAAATCGTATTCATGCGGCATTTTAAAAGAGATAGGTGTTTTTGAATCTTGTTTAAAAACCCCTAGCTTTCTTAAATAGGACCCCATCCAAAACCGTACCATGGCAGTCGTTCTTGAGCCAGATGAGGCTATTGCGTACTTAAAGTACGTCGCTGTGTATTTGCTACCTAAAAACAGGTGGGGGTCCGGGAGACCTTTCCCCCCATTTTCTGGTCTCTTCTTCACCACGTCTCTTCGCAACCTCTCCCACTTGGACCCCCACAGGAAGTAAAACATCGCTCGGTCCAGGCCTAGTAAAAAGGATCTTGGAGGGTAAAAAACAGAGCATAACAATAAAAGCAATGGGTAAATGACTGCCTTGATTATTAAAATTTTCCCTTCTAGGGTCAGATTGCGCAGTCCCCACAGGCCTAATCTCTGCCGTACTTTCCCTAGTGTCGGCTCCCAATTTCCTTTCCCCCGTCCTGTCTTGTCAAATTTCAAACCTAAAATCTTTATGTCAGTTTCTTTAAAATCAACTTCTAACCCCATCCTCTCTCCAGTCCATGGACCGAAGGCCTGCGCCTCTGACTTGGTTCTGTTCAACTTTGCCCCTGAGGCGCGGCCAAACCAATCAGTCAGGTCCAGAGTCCGTTGTGCTGATAAGATGTCCGTGCATAAAATGGTCACGTCGTCCATGTACAAACTACATGTTGCCGTCTGTCCCCCAGGTAGTTTTAATCCACTGATCCATATGTCCCTTCTCAAGATTTGTGCAAGTGGCTCTATGCTTGTCACAAACAAGAGCGGGGATAACGGACAACCCTGCCGGACCCCAGAGCGAATATTAATCGCTTTTGACAAATGCCCATTTACTAGAATTTTGCTAGTAATGTCTTTGTACAGCAGTCCCACCCATTCTAAAAACCTCCCTGGAAACCCCATCTTTTGCAGTACTTGGAACAAGTACTGGTGCGAGACCCGATCAAAAGCTTTCTCAAAATCTAAATTTAACAGCAATAATCGAATGTTTCTGTCTCTCGCATAACAAATGGAGTCCCGGATCAGTATTAGGTTGTCTGTGATCCTCCTTCCTGGCACTGCACAAACTTGATCTGGGTGGATTACGTTGTCTAAAACCGTTGTCATCCTGTCTGCTAAAAGTTTGCTAAAAATTTTACAGTCCATGTTCAGTAACGTTATGGGTCTCCAATTTTTCAAATCTGTCTTGTCCCCTTTTTTGTGTAAAAGTGTCACTGTCCCTGACCTAAAACTGTCCGGTAGTCTCTGTGTATGTTCAAATTCCTTAAAAACCTCTAAAATGTCCTGCACTAAAATGTCCCAAAAAACTTCATAAAATTCCATTGGCAACCCATCCTCCCCTGGTGACTTCCCCCTTTTAAAATGTTTGAAGCTGTGAGTCACCTCTTCCGCTGTGAAATCTTTTACTAAAACGTCTGGGTCTTTCACTTGCCTGTCTAAAAACCCCAGGACTTCCCCCATTGTTTGTTCATCTGTGTCCTTGCTCCCATACAACTCTTCATAAAAATCCCCTACCATATCTAAAATGCCCCTGTCCGTTGCCTCCTCTCTGTCACCCTCTCTCAACATAGACATCCCTCCCCCTTTACACATTATTTTCTTAAAAAAATACCTCGTACATTTTTCCCCTTCCTCCATCTCTTGTTCCCGGCACCTGATCATTATCCCCCTGCTTATCACGTTCGCCAGGGCCTCCATTTCATTTTTTACCTCTTTTATTTCTTCATTAAAGTCAAAACCCCGGTTGCGTAGCTCAAAATACCTCTGCAGCCTCTTTTGTAAACCCTTCATTTTCCCCCTCTGGCGTTTTTTCTTTAAAAACCCTTCCCTTTTAAAATATGTCTTGGTCCTATATTTCACTGATTCCCACCAAAGTGCCCGTGAGTCGTATGAGTCTTGGAGAGTCTGCCAAAGGCTGTACTGCTCCCTGTATCTTGCTACAATACTTTCATCCTCCAATAGGGAGCAGTTCAGCCTCCAGATCCCTCCCCCTACCGTCACACCAGTGGGGAGAAACAGTGAGCAGGATAGCATGAGGTGATCTGAGAAAAACAAAGGAGTTAATGTAGCATCCTTGGGCGGGCATTCTCTAGTAAAAAGAAAATCAATACGGGAGGCTCGGGTGCCATCACCACTAAACCAGGTGAACCCCTCCTCCTTCGGATGCACTTTTCTAAAACAGTCTTCTAAATTAAAATCAGTCAGTAACCCATGTAAAACCTTAGAAGACTTATCAACTTTAAAATTTTCCCCTACATTTTTTCTATCCTTTTGAGATAAAACACAGTTAAAATCCCCACCCACTATTACCGGGGTTTTTCCCAATAAGTGAGGCTGCAGGTCCTCCCATAGTTCACACCTCTCATTTTTATCGTTAAAACCATACACATTTAAGACCTTTAAGTCACGCCCTAAAACATTCAAATGAGTCAGTAAGGCCCGCCCATCCCTCACCACGGTGCAGTCCTTCACCTGAATGTTAGGGCTTTTTATTAAAACCGCCACTCCATCCGATCTGTTGTAGTGTGATCCACTCCAGAGA
Source organism: Brachyhypopomus gauderio (assembly GCF_052324685.1). Classification (NCBI taxonomy): domain Eukaryota; kingdom Metazoa; phylum Chordata; class Actinopteri; order Gymnotiformes; family Hypopomidae; genus Brachyhypopomus; species Brachyhypopomus gauderio. Next base: position 25,051 of record NW_027507622.1, read on the forward strand.
GAGGGACCCGCAGTCCATTTCTGCTCCCACTCTCTGTATGAGTTCATGAAAGGGATTGCACACTCCTGTAATAAAAACACATCTGAAGATGTGTTTTCTAAAAAGGACAATATGTTCTGTGCTCTCACAGATGTCTTCACACTTCTCACATTTAGAGTAGAGATTGTGATAGACATGGAGCAGTAAAGGAGAAGTAAAACCACAAGGGGGGGTTTAAAACAGGGGGTCATTTTGTACACAGTTAAAACACATTGAAATTTGCATTATCTCTTGCAGGTCTTAACACAATAAAATCCATTAAAACTAGTCTACATCGATTCCTAAAACCACTTCCATTTTTCTCCTGCCAGGGTGAAAGAAGTCCAGGACTGGGATATTTTCTGTCTCTGATCGGTCAGGAGTCGACGCTCTCCCTCTTGGCGGTAAGTGTAAAAAAGATACCTCGTTCGGTGAACCACCCGGCCAGCAGGGGTCAGACCTCTCTGAAGGAGGGGTATCCTCGTCTGCTGTGGCCCGCTGTTTCTTTTCCTCCGTCATCAAAGGGGACTCCGCCGGTCTTTTCCCCACTTGTGCGCTTGGGAGTGAGGTATCTAGCTCACTCCCCAGCCCCGGCATACTTACCTCAAACCCAGATTGCCATGAAGGTGAACTGTCCTCCTCCTCAATTTCCACTTCTACTTCTCTATTTTGTTCCTCCACCCTTTCCTCTCCCTGACTCTTCTCTGGCTGCTTGGGGAGTGAGCTCCCCCTAGCTTCCAGAGTGGTCACTTCATGAGGTTGGGGAACGTTATTTCCCTCCAAAACCTCTAGCCCCGCCCCTTCTTCTCCTTCTCCTTCACTTACCTCCGGACCATGCTGTATTTCGGCCATTTTGTTTTCGGCCATCTTGTCTTCAGTTTTATTTTCTCTCTCCGCCTTCTTTAATTTATTTGCAAAGGAAGAGGGACAATTTCTGAAGAGGTGGTCACTCTCCCCACAGAGGTTACATTTTCTGGTATTAGTACACTCAATATATTTGTGCCCTATCTCCCTACATTTCCCACATACTACCTGAGAGCAGGCTTCAGCCAGATGTCCCATATCCCCACACTTGCGGCACGTCTTGGGCATTCCCTGGTAGTGAATGTAGCCCCTATTTTCCCCCAACACTATCATTTGTGGTATATGCTTCAGGCCCATATAGCCGTTAGCGTCCTCCCACTGCCTTATCGGGACTCTCCAGGTACAATTCCAAATACGATCCTCGTCCAAAACTTTCATAGGTGGCCCTGCTACATTGCAAAACCTTCTTAGCCATGCACAGATATCTTCCCCACATACAGTCTCATTAAACATTTTAACAATGACTACCTTTCTTGTGTAATCTGTCAACCTTTCCAACATAAACATCTCAAAGTGCTTTTCCATTTCCTCATACTTTGTCCAAAACCTGTTCAACAATGTCTGTGACCCAAAGCTTACGTCGTAACCCTTATTCTGAGGCAGAGCTATAATGCAATTTAACATTTCTGGTCTGAAACCCAAAACCTTTTGTATCAATTTCCTAGAAAAGTCTAAACGCGACATGTACAACAGTTTCCCTTCATTATCTGACTTGAAATAAAAACGCACACTGTGGTGCCTCCTCATGCCTGGCCGAGCGGCCGACATGATGGAGGCACCTACAGATTACTTAACTCTCTAAAAAAGACCACTTGTAAAAACCTCTAAGATCCTAAAACTATAAAATCCTAAGATCCTAAAAGCCTTACAAGTACAAAAGACACAATAAATACAAAAAAAAACAAGACTTACCTTAATTCACCAATAATCCAAACCGCAACAACCTGCAAATTTAGAAAACTTTCCACAAATTAAATCACAATCATCAACTTTTACCATAGAGAAAAATTTTTAAATGCCCTCTGGGTTCCTAGAGCAATCCGTAGGAAGGCTCTCAAACCCCAAAGGGTCGATCGCTGTCTCCGCCCCTTGATCTTAGCCAAAAGGCCGAGAAGCGATAACCTGAAATGGGCGCTGGACCGGGCACCGGCCTCGCAGGCAGGGAGGCCTCCTCCGTGGCATACCCGCCCTTCCCCCCTCTTCCAGACACCCAGCGAGCCACTCCCACCCCGCCCTAAGTTTATACTTTCTCGTTATACGGATTGTTGCGGCCCCGCCCGGAGGCAGAGCGCTCCAAAAAATCACTTTGACTCTTTGACGTTCCCCTCCACGGAAATCTTTAGTAAAAGGCGAAAGATTTGTGCGTGAATGAAGAGAAACCCGAGCTATAGCCGTGTACGCTCAGGCGTCCCGCCACGCCAACAAAGAGCCTAGCTCGTTTGTTCGCGGTAACAAGGGAGGAGCCTGCGAGGCTGTGGCTTGCTTGTTGCAAACAACAGGGCTGGCAGGCAATGAGAGAGAGAGAGAGAGAGAGAGAGAGAGAGAGAGAGAGAGAGAGAGAAACAGGAACAATTTCAAAAAAAAAAAAAAAAAAAAAAAAAAAGAACAAAAACGGAGGGAAAACTGCAAACAGCCGAAAGGGGAGTGGCCTCCGCTCTCACTGCATTTGTGACCAGCTGACAATTGCAGGCAGACAGACAGAGACCACTCACCCCTTCATTCTTGCCTATTTAAGGAGTGGAGTGAGCTGCTTTGTTTTATTTATTCATTTTGGCTGCTCCCTCACATGGACAGACAGACAGACAGACAGACAGACAGACAGACAAATCAATAAATATATATACATATATATATATATATATATATATATATATATATATATATATATATATATATATACACACACACACACACACACACACACACACCAAATAAATAAATACATTCATTCATTCATTAAAATAAAACAGGCTGATTATACCAAACAGCAACAAACTCTTTTTTTCACACAAGCTTAGGAAGGTGCACCGTTCCTGGAGGTACTGCAATACCAGGTCGATGCGTGGGGCGAACGGGGCAAGCCCCTGTTTCGCCTCCCTGTTCTAAAAATCCATTTAATATGAAGTCCTCGTATAGAGGACGTATCAGATATTAAACTGATAAGAACAGATACTACACTTGATCTTAGCCAAAAGGCCGAGAAGCGATAACCTGAAATGGGCGCTGGACCGGGCACCGGCCTCGCAGGCAGGGAGGCCTCCTCCGTGGCATACCCGCCCTTCCCCCCTCTTCCAGACACCCAGCGAGCCACTCCCACCCCGCCCTAAGTTTATACTTTCTCGTTATACGGATTGTTGCGGCCCCGCCCGGAGGCAGAGCGCTCCAAAAAATCACTTTGACTCTTTGACGTTCCCCTCCACGGAAATCTTTAGTAAAAGGCGAAAGATTTGTGCGTGAATGAAGAGAAACCCGAGCTATAGCCGTGTACGCTCAGGCGTCCCGCCACGCCAACAAAGAGCCTAGCTCGTTTGTTCGCGGTAACAAGGGAGGAGCCTGCGAGGCTGTGGCTTGCTTGTTGCAAACAACAGGGCTGGCAGGCAATGAGAGAGAGAGAGAGAGAGAGAGAGAGAGAGAGAGAGAGAGAGAGAGAAAACAGGAACAATTTCAAAAAAAAAAAAAAAAAAAAAAAAAAAGAACAAAAACGGAGGGAAAACTGCAAACAGCCGAAAGGGGAGTGGCCTCCGCTCTCACTGCATTTGTGACCAGCTGACAATTGCAGGCAGACAGACAGAGACCACTCACCCCTTCATTCTTGCCTATTTAAGGAGTGGAGTGAGCTGCTTTGTTTTATTTATTCATTTTGGCTG
>NW_027507623.1:0-28753 GCF_052324685.1 Brachyhypopomus gauderio
TAAGCGCTCTAAACAGTGTTTCTGAGCATAACTTGGAGCAAAAGTGCAACTTTTGAAGAATGAACTGAAAACTCATATTTTGTTCTAAAACAGTGTTTGGATGTGATAACAAGCTGTTTTATCATGTTTGTAATGTTACACATCCATTTTCTAACAAGTAGTAAGTCTTGCATTAAGGCGTTCAAAACAGCGTTTGCTGGCGTTGTAAGAGCTCTAAACAGTGTTTCTGAGCATAACTTGGGGCAAAAGTGCAACTTTTCAAGAATGAAAAGAAAACTCATATTTTGAATGAAAACAGTGTTTGGATGTGATAACAAGCTGTTTTATCATGTTTGTAATGTTACACATCCATTTTCTAACAAGTAGTAAGTCTTGCATTAAGGCGTTCAAAACAGCGTTTGCTGGCGCTGTAAGCGCTCTAAACAGTGTTTCTGAGCATAACTTGGAGCAAAAGTGCAACTTTTGAAGAATGAACTGAAAACTCATATTTTGTTCTAAAACAGTGTTTGGATGTGATAACAAGCTGTTTTATCATGTTTGTAATGTTACACATGCATTTCCTAACAAGTAGGTAAGGCTTGCATTAAGGCGTTCAAAACAGCGTTTGCTGGCGCTGTAAGCGCTCTAAACAGTGTTTCTGAGCATAACTTGGAGCAAAAGTGCAACTTTTGAAGAATGAACTGAAAACTCATATTTTGTTCTAAAACAGTGTTTGGATGTGATAACAAGCTGTTTTATCATGTTTGTAATGTTACACATCCATTTTCTAACAAGTAGTAAGTCTTGCATTAAGGCGTTCAAAACAGCGTTTGCTGGCGTTGTAAGAGCTCTAAACAGTGTTTCTGAGCATAACTTGGGGCAAAGGTGCAACTTTTCAAGAATGAAAAGAAAACTCATATTTTGAATGAAAACAGTGTTTGGATGTGATAACAAGCTGTTTTATCATGTTTGTAATGTTACACATCCATTTTCTAACAAGTAGTAAGTCTTGCATTAAGGCGTTCAAAACAGCGTTTGCTGGCGCTGTAAGCGCTCTAAACAGTGTTTCTGAGCATAACTTGGAGCAAAAGTGCAACTTTTGAAGAATGAACTGAAAACTCATATTTTGTTCTAAAACAGTGTTTGGATGTGATAACAAGCTGTTTTATCATGTTTGTAATGTTACACATGCATTTCCTAACAAGTAGGTAAGGCTTGCATTAAGGCGTTCAAAACAGCGTTTGCTGGCACTGTAAGCGCTCTAAACAGTGTTTCTGAGCATAACTTGGAGCAAAAGTGCAACTTTTGAAGAATGAACTGAAAACTCATATTTTGTTCTAAAACAGTGTTTGGATGTGATAACAAGCTGTTTTATCATGTTTGTAATGTTACACATGCATTTCCAAACAAGTAGTAAGTCTTGTATTAAGGCGTTCAAAACAGCGTTTGCTGGCGCTGTAAGCGCTCTAAACAGTGTTTCTGAGCATAACTTGGAGCAAAAGTGCAACTTTTGAAGAATGAACTGAAAACTCATATTTTGTTCTAAAACAGTGTTTGGATGTGATAACAAGCTGTTTTATCATGTTTGTAATGTTACACATCCATTTCCTAACAAGTAGGTAAGGCTTGCATTAAGGCGTTCAAAACAGCGTTTGCTGGCGCTGTAAGCGCTCTAAACAGTGTTTCTGAGCATAACTTGGAGCAAAAGTGCAACTTTTGAAGAATGAACTGAAAACTCATATTTTGTTCCAAAACAGTGTTTGGATGTGATAACAAGCTGTTTTATCATGTTTGTAATGTTACACATCCATTTCCTAACAAGTAGGTAAGGCTTGCATTAAGGCGTTCAAAACAGCGTTTGCTGGCGCTGTAAGCGCTCTAAACAGTGTTTCTGAGCATAACTTGGAGCAAAAGTGCAACTTTTGAGAATGAACTGAAAACTCATATTTTGTTCTAAAACAGTGTTTGGATGTGATAACAAGCTGTTTTATCATGTTTGTAATGTTACACATCCATTTTCTAACAAGTAGTAAGTCTTGCATTAAGGCGTTCAAAACAGCGTTTGCTGGCGTTGTAAGAGCTCTAAACAGTGTTTCTGAGCATAACTTGGGGCAAAAGTGCAACTTTTCAAGAATGAAAAGAAAACTCATATTTTGAATGAAAACAGTGTTTGGATGTGATAACAAGCTGTTTTATCATGTTTGTAATGTTACACATCCATTTTCTAACAAGTAGTAAGTCTTGCATTAAGGCGTTCAAAACAGCGTTTGCTGGCGCTGTAAGCGCTCTAAACAGTGTTTCTGAGCATAACTTGGAGCAAAAGTGCAACTTTTGAAGAATGAACTGAAAACTCATATTTTGTTCTAAAACAGTGTTTGGATGTGATAACAAGCTGTTTTATCATGTTTGTAATGTTACACATGCATTTCCTAACAAGTAGGTAAGGCTTGCATTAAGGCGTTCAAAACAGCGTTTGCTGGCGCTGTAAGCGCTCTAAACAGTGTTTCTGAGCATAACTTGGAGCAAAAGTGCAACTTTTGAAGAATGAACTGAAAACTCATATTTTGTTCTAAAACAGTGTTTGGATGTGATAACAAGCTGTTTTATCATGTTTGTAATGTTACACATCCATTTTCTAACAAGTAGTAAGTCTTGCATTAAGGCGTTCAAAACAGCGTTTGCTGGCGTTGTAAGAGCTCTAAACAGTGTTTCTGAGCATAACTTGGGGCAAAGGTGCAACTTTTCAAGAATGAAAAGAAAACTCATATTTTGAATGAAAACAGTGTTTGGATGTGATAACAAGCTGTTTTATCATGTTTGTAATGTTACACATCCATTTTCTAACAAGTAGTAAGTCTTGCATTAAGGCGTTCAAAACAGCGTTTGCTGGCGCTGTAAGCGCTCTAAACAGTGTTTCTGAGCATAACTTGGAGCAAAAGTGCAACTTTTGAAGAATGAACTGAAAACTCATATTTTGTTCTAAAACAGTGTTTGGATGTGATAACAAGCTGTTTTATCATGTTTGTAATGTTACACATGCATTTCCTAACAAGTAGGTAAGGCTTGCATTAAGGCGTTCAAAACAGCGTTTGCTGGCACTGTAAGCGCTCTAAACAGTGTTTCTGAGCATAACTTGGAGCAAAAGTGCAACTTTTGAAGAATGAACTGAAAACTCATATTTTGTTCTAAAACAGTGTTTGGATGTGATAACAAGCTGTTTTATCATGTTTGTAATGTTACACATGCATTTCCAAACAAGTAGTAAGTCTTGTATTAAGGCGTTCAAAACAGCGTTTGCTGGCGCTGTAAGCGCTCTAAACAGTGTTTCTGAGCATAACTTGGAGCAAAAGTGCAACTTTTGAAGAATGAACTGAAAACTCATATTTTGTTCTAAAACAGTGTTTGGATGTGATAACAAGCTGTTTTATCATGTTTGTAATGTTACACATCCATTTCCTAACAAGTAGGTAAGGCTTGCATTAAGGCGTTCAAAACAGCGTTTGCTGGCGCTGTAAGCGCTCTAAACAGTGTTTCTGAGCATAACTTGGAGCAAAAGTGCAACTTTTGAAGAATGAACTGAAAACTCATATTTTGTTCCAAAACAGTGTTTGGATGTGATAACAAGCTGTTTTATCATGTTTGTAATGTTACACATCCATTTCCTAACAAGTAGGTAAGGCTTGCATTAAGGCGTTCAAAACAGCGTTTGCTGGCGCTGTAAGCGCTCTAAACAGTGTTTCTGAGCATAACTTGGAGCAAAAGTGCAACTTTTGAAGAATGAACTGAAAACTCATATTTTGTTCTAAAACAGTGTTTGGATGTGATAACAAGCTGTTTTATCATGTTTGTAATGTTACACATCCATTTTCTAACAAGTAGTAAGTCTTGCATTAAGGCGTTCAAAACAGCGTTTGCTGGCGTTGTAAGAGCTCTAAACAGTGTTTCTGAGCATAACTTGGGGCAAAAGTGCAACTTTTCAAGAATGAAAAGAAAACTCATATTTTGAATGAAAACAGTGTTTGGATGTGATAACAAGCTGTTTTATCATGTTTGTAATGTTACACATCCATTTTCTAACAAGTAGTAAGTCTTGCATTAAGGCGTTCAAAACAGCGTTTGCTGGCGCTGTAAGCGCTCTAAACAGTGTTTCTGAGCATAACTTGGAGCAAAAGTGCAACTTTTGAAGAATGAACTGAAAACTCATATTTTGTTCTAAAACAGTGTTTGGATGTGATAACAAGCTGTTTTATCATGTTTGTAATGTTACACATGCATTTCCTAACAAGTAGGTAAGGCTTGCATTAAGGCGTTCAAAACAGCGTTTGCTGGCGCTGTAAGCGCTCTAAACAGTGTTCTGAGCATAACTTGGAGCAAAAGTGCAACTTTTGAAGAATGAACTGAAAACTCATATTTTGTTCTAAAACAGTGTTTGGATGTGATAACAAGCTGTTTTATCATGTTTGTAATGTTACACATCCATTTTCTAACAAGTAGTAAGTCTTGCATTAAGGCGTTCAAAACAGCGTTTGCTGGCGTTGTAAGAGCTCTAAACAGTGTTTCTGAGCATAACTTGGGGCAAAAGTGCAACTTTTCAAGAATGAAAAGAAAACTCATATTTTGAATGAAAACAGTGTTTGGATGTGATAACAAGCTGTTTTATCATGTTTGTAATGTTACACATCCATTTTCTAACAAGTAGTAAGTCTTGCATTAAGGCGTTCAAAACAGCGTTTGCTGGCGCTGTAAGCGCTCTAAACAGTGTTTCTGAGCATAACTTGGAGCAAAAGTGCAACTTTTGAAGAATGAACTGAAAACTCATATTTTGTTCTAAAACAGTGTTTGGATGTGATAACAAGCTGTTTTATCATGTTTGTAATGTTACACATGCATTTCCTAACAAGTAGGTAAGGCTTGCATTAAGGCGTTCAAAACAGCGTTTGCTGGCACTGTAAGCGCTCTAAACAGTGTTTTCTGAGCATAACTTGGAGCAAAAGTGCAACTTTTGAAGAATGAACTGAAAACTCATATTTTGTTCTAAAACAGTGTTTGGATGTGATAACAAGCTGTTTTATCATGTTTGTAATGTTACACATGCATTTCCTAACAAGTAGGTAAGGCTTGCATTAAGGCGTTCAAAACAGCGTTTGCTGGCGCTGTAAGCGCTCTAAACAGTGTTTCTGAGCATAACTTGGAGCAAAAGTGCAACTTTTGAAGAATGAACTGAAAACTCATATTTTGTTCTAAAACAGTGTTTGGATGTGATAACAAGCTGTTTTATCATGTTTGTAATGTTACACATCCATTTTCTAACAAGTAGTAAGTCTTGCATTAAGGCGTTCAAAACAGCGTTTGCTGGCGTTGTAAGAGCTCTAAACAGTGTTTCTGAGCATAACTTGGGGCAAAAGTGCAACTTTTCAAGAATGAAAAGAAAACTCATATTTTGAATGAAAACAGTGTTTGGATGTGATAACAAGCTGTTTTAATCATGTTTGTAATGTTACACATCCATTTTCTAACAAGTAGTAAGTCTTGCATTAAGGCGTTCAAAACAGCGTTTGCTGGCGCTGTAAGCGCTCTAAACAGTGTTTCTGAGCATAACTTGGAGCAAAAGTGCAACTTTTGAAGAATGAACTGAAAACTCATATTTTGTTCTAAAACAGTGTTTGGATGTGATAACAAGCTGTTTTATCATGTTTGTAATGTTACACATCCATTTTCTAACAAGTAGTAAGTCTTGCATTAAGGCGTTCAAAACAGCGTTTGCTGGCGCTGTAAGCGCTCTAAACAGTGTTTCTGAGCATAACTTGGAGCAAAAGTGCAACTTTTGAAGAATGAACTGAAAACTCATATTTTGTTCTAAAACAGTGTTTGGATGTGATAACAAGCTGTTTTATCATGTTTGTAATGTTACACATGCATTTCCTAACAAGTAGGTAAGGCTTGCATTAAGGCGTTCAAAACAGCGTTTGCTGGCGCTGTAAGCGCTCTAAACAGTGTTTCTGAGCATAACTTGGAGCAAAAGTGCAACTTTTGAAGAATGAACTGAAAACTCATATTTTGTTCTAAAACAGTGTTTGGATGTGATAACAAGCTGTTTTATCATGTTTGTAATGTTACACATCCATTTCCTAACAAGTAGTAAGGCTTGCATTAAGGCGTTCAAAACAGCGTTTGCTGGCGCTGTAAGCGCTCTAAACAGTGTTTCTGAGCATAACTTGGAGCAAAAGTGCAACTTTTGAAGAATGAACTGAAAACTCATATTTTGTTCTAAAACAGTGTTTGGATGTGATAACAAGCTGTTTTATCATGTTTGTAATGTTACACATGCATTTCCTAACAAGTAGGTAAGGCTTGCATTAAGGCGTTCAAAACAGCGTTTGCTGGCGCTGTAAGCGCTCTAAACAGTGTTTCTGAGCATAACTTGGAGCAAAAGTGCAACTTTTGAAGAATGAACTGAAAACTCATATTTTGTTCCAAAACAGTGTTTGGATGTGATAACAAGCTGTTTTATCATGTTTGTAATGTTACACATCCATTTCCTAACAAGTAGGTAAGGCTTGCATTAAGGCGTTCAAAACAGCGTTTGCTGGCGCTGTAAGCGCTCTAAACAGTGTTTCTGAGCATAACTTGGAGCAAAAGTGCAACTTTTGAAGAATGAACTGAAAACTCATATTTTGTTCTAAAACAGTGTTTGGATGTGATAACAAGCTGTTTTATCATGTTTGTAATGTTACACATCCATTTTCTAACAAGTAGTAAGTCTTGCATTAAGGCGTTCAAAACAGCGTTTGCTGGCGTTGTAAGAGCTCTAAACAGTGTTTCTGAGCATAACTTGGGGCAAAAGTGCAACTTTTCAAGAATGAAAAGAAAACTCATATTTTGAATGAAAACAGTGTTTGGATGTGATAACAAGCTGTTTTATCATGTTTGTAATGTTACACATCCATTTTCTAACAAGTAGTAAGTCTTGCATTAAGGCGTTCAAAACAGCGTTTGCTGGCGCTGTAAGCGCTCTAAACAGTGTTTCTGAGCATAACTTGGAGCAAAAGTGCAACTTTTGAAGAATGAACTGAAAACTCATATTTTGTTCTAAAACAGTGTTTGGATGTGATAACAAGCTGTTTTATCATGTTTGTAATGTTACACATGCATTTCCTAACAAGTAGGTAAGGCTTGCATTAAGGCGTTCAAAACAGCGTTTGCTGGCGCTGTAAGCGCTCTAAACAGTGTTTCTGAGCATAACTTGGAGCAAAAGTGCAACTTTTGAAGAATGAACTGAAAACTCATATTTTGTTCTAAAACAGTGTTTGGATGTGATAACAAGCTGTTTTATCATGTTTGTAATGTTACACATCCATTTTCTAACAAGTAGTAAGTCTTGCATTAAGGCGTTCAAAACAGCGTTTGCTGGCGTTGTAAGAGCTCTAAACAGTGTTTCTGAGCATAACTTGGGGCAAAGGTGCAACTTTTCAAGAATGAAAAGAAAACTCATATTTTGAATGAAAACAGTGTTTGGATGTGATAACAAGCTGTTTTATCATGTTTGTAATGTTACACATCCATTTTCTAACAAGTAGTAAGTCTTGCATTAAGGCGTTCAAAACAGCGTTTGCTGGCGCTGTAAGCGCTCTAAACAGTGTTTCTGAGCATAACTTGGAGCAAAAGTGCAACTTTTGAAGAATGAACTGAAAACTCATATTTTGTTCTAAAACAGTGTTTGGATGTGATAACAAGCTGTTTTATCATGTTTGTAATGTTACACATGCATTTCCTAACAAGTAGGTAAGGCTTGCATTAAGGCGTTCAAAACAGCGTTTGCTGGCACTGTAAGCGCTCTAAACAGTGTTTCTGAGCATAACTTGGAGCAAAAGTGCAACTTTTGAAGAATGAACTGAAAACTCATATTTTGTTCTAAAACAGTGTTTGGATGTGATAACAAGCTGTTTTATCATGTTTGTAATGTTACACATGCATTTCCAAACAAGTAGTAAGTCTTGTATTAAGGCGTTCAAAACAGCGTTTGCTGGCGCTGTAAGCGCTCTAAACAGTGTTTCTGAGCATAACTTGGAGCAAAAGTGCAACTTTTGAAGAATGAACTGAAAACTCATATTTTGTTCTAAAACAGTGTTTGGATGTGATAACAAGCTGTTTTATCATGTTTGTAATGTTACACATCCATTTCCTAACAAGTAGGTAAGGCTTGCATTAAGGCGTTCAAAACAGCGTTTGCTGGCGCTGTAAGCGCTCTAAACAGTGTTTCTGAGCATAACTTGGAGCAAAAGTGCAACTTTTGAAGAATGAACTGAAAACTCATATTTTGTTCCAAAACAGTGTTTGGATGTGATAACAAGCTGTTTTATCATGTTTGTAATGTTACACATCCATTTCCTAACAAGTAGGTAAGGCTTGCATTAAGGCGTTCAAAACAGCGTTTGCTGGCGCTGTAAGCGCTCTAAACAGTGTTTCTGAGCATAACTTGGAGCAAAAGTGCAACTTTTGAAGAATGAACTGAAAACTCATATTTTGTTCTAAAACAGTGTTTGGATGTGATAACAAGCTGTTTTATCATGTTTGTAATGTTACACATCCATTTTCTAACAAGTAGTAAGTCTTGCATTAAGGCGTTCAAAACAGCGTTTGCTGGCGTTGTAAGAGCTCTAAACAGTGTTTCTGAGCATAACTTGGGGCAAAAGTGCAACTTTTCAAGAATGAAAAGAAAACTCATATTTTGAATGAAAACAGTGTTTGGATGTGATAACAAGCTGTTTTATCATGTTTGTAATGTTACACATCCATTTTCTAACAAGTAGTAAGTCTTGCATTAAGGCGTTCAAAACAGCGTTTGCTGGCGCTGTAAGCGCTCTAAACAGTGTTTCTGAGCATAACTTGGAGCAAAAGTGCAACTTTTGAAGAATGAACTGAAAACTCATATTTTGTTCTAAAACAGTGTTTGGATGTGATAACAAGCTGTTTTATCATGTTTGTAATGTTACACATGCATTTCCTAACAAGTAGGTAAGGCTTGCATTAAGGCGTTCAAAACAGCGTTTGCTGGCGCTGTAAGCGCTCTAAACAGTGTTTCTGAGCATAACTTGGAGCAAAAGTGCAACTTTTGAAGAATGAACTGAAAACTCATATTTTGTTCTAAAACAGTGTTTGGATGTGATAACAAGCTGTTTTATCATGTTTGTAATGTTACACATCCATTTTCTAACAAGTAGTAAGTCTTGCATTAAGGCGTTCAAAACAGCGTTTGCTGGCGTTGTAAGAGCTCTAAACAGTGTTTCTGAGCATAACTTGGGGCAAAAGTGCAACTTTTCAAGAATGAAAAGAAAACTCATATTTTGAATGAAAACAGTGTTTGGATGTGATAACAAGCTGTTTTATCATGTTTGTAATGTTACACATGCATTTCCTAACAAGTAGGTAAGGCTTGCATTAAGGCGTTCAAAACAGCGTTTGCTGGCACTGTAAGCGCTCTAAACAGTGTTTCTGAGCATAACTTGGAGCAAAAGTGCAACTTTTGAAGAATGAACTGAAAACTCATATTTTGTTCTAAAACAGTGTTTGGATGTGATAACAAGCTGTTTTATCATGTTTGTAATGTTACACATGCATTTCCGAACAAGTAGTAAGTCTTGTATTAAGGCGTTCAAAACAGCGTTTGCTGGCGCTGTAAGCGCTCTAAACAGTGTTTCTGAGCATAACTTGGAGCAAAAGTGCAACTTTTGAAGAATGAACTGAAAACTCATATTTTGTTCTAAAACAGTGTTTGGATGTGATAACAAGCTGTTTTATCATGTTTGTAATGTTACACATCCATTTCCTAACAAGTAGTAAGGCTTGCATTAAGGCGTTCAAAACAGCGTTTGCTGGCGCTGTAAGCGCTCTAAACAGTGTTTCTGAGCATAACTTGGAGCAAAAGTGCAACTTTTGAAGAATGAACTGAAAACTCATATTTTGTTCTAAAACAGTGTTTGGATGTGATAACAAGCTGTTTTATCATGTTTGTAATGTTACACATGCATTTCCTAACAAGTAGGTAAGGCTTGCATTAAGGCGTTCAAAACAGCGTTTGCTGGCGCTGTAAGCGCTCTAAACAGTGTTTCTGAGCATAACTTGGAGCAAAAGTGCAACTTTTGAAGAATGAACTGAAAACTCATATTTTGTTCCAAAACAGTGTTTGGATGTGATAACAAGCTGTTTTATCATGTTTGTAATGTTACACATCCATTTCCTAACAAGTAGTAAGGCTTGCATTAAGGCGTTCAAAACAGCGTTTGCTGGCGTTGTAAGAGCTCTAAACAGTGTTTCTGAGCATAACTTGGAGCAAAAGTGCAACTTTTGAAGAATGAAAAGAAAACTCATATTTTGAATGAAAACAGTGTTTGGATGTGATAACAAGCTGTTTTATCATGTTTGTAATGTTACACATCCATTTTCTAACAAGTAGTAAGTCTTGCATTAAGGCGTTCAAAACAGCGTTTGCTGGCGCTGTAAGCGCTCTAAACAGTGTTTCTGAGCATAACTTGGAGCAAAAGTGCAACTTTTGAAGAATGAACTGAAAACTCATATTTTGTTCTAAAACAGTGTTTGGATGTGATAACAAGCTGTTTTATCATGTTTGTAATGTTACACATCCATTTCCTAACAAGTAGTAAGGCTTGCATTAAGGCGTTCAAAACAGCGTTTGCTGGCGCTGTAAGCGCTCTAAACAGTGTTTCTGAGCATAACTTGGAGCAAAAGTGCAACTTTTGAAGAATGAACTGAAAACTCATATTTTGTTCTAAAACAGTGTTTGGATGTGATAACAAGCTGTTTTATCATGTTTGTAATGTTACACATGCATTTCCTAACAAGTAGGTAAGGCTTGCATTAAGGCGTTCAAAACAGCGTTTGCTGGCACTGTAAGCGCTCTAAACAGTGTTTCTGAGCATAACTTGGAGCAAAAGTGCAACTTTTGAAGAATGAACTGAAAACTCATATTTTGTTCTAAAACAGTGTTTGGATGTGATAACAAGCTGTTTTATCATGTTTGTAATGTTACACATGCATTTCCAAACAAGTAGTAAGTCTTGTATTAAGGCGTTCAAAACAGCGTTTGCTGGCGCTGTAAGCGCTCTAAACAGTGTTTCTGAGCATAACTTGGAGCAAAAGTGCAACTTTTGAAGAATGAACTGAAAACTCATATTTTGTTCTAAAACAGTGTTTGGATGTGATAACAAGCTGTTTTATCATGTTTGTAATGTTACACATCCATTTCCTAACAAGTAGTAAGGCTTGCATTAAGGCGTTCAAAACAGCGTTTGCTGGCGCTGTAAGCGCTCTAAACAGTGTTTCTGAGCATAACTTGGAGCAAAAGTGCAACTTTTGAAGAATGAACTGAAAACTCATATTTTGTTCTAAAACAGTGTTTGGATGTGATAACAAGCTGTTTTATCATGTTTGTAATGTTACACATGCATTTCCTAACAAGTAGTAAGGCTTGCATTAAGGCGTTCAAAACAGCGTTTGCTGGCGTTGTAAGAGCTCTAAACAGTGTTTCTGAGCATAACTTGGAGCAAAAGTGCAACTTTTGAAGAATGAAAAGAAAACTCATATTTTGAATGAAAACAGTGTTTGGATGTGATAACAAGCTGTTTTATCATGTTTGTAATGTTACACATCCATTTTCTAACAAGTAGTAAGTCTTGCATTAAGGCGTTCAAAACAGCGTTTGCTGGCGCTGTAAGCGCTCTAAACAGTGTTTCTGAGCATAACTTGGAGCAAAAGTGCAACTTTTGAAGAATGAACTGAAAACTCATATTTTGTTCTAAAACAGTGTTTGGATGTGATAACAAGCTGTTTTATCATGTTTGTAATGTTACACATCCATTTCCTAACAAGTAGTAAGGCTTGCATTAAGGCGTTCAAAACAGCGTTTGCTGGCGCTGTAAGCGCTCTAAACAGTGTTTCTGAGCATAACTTGGAGCAAAAGTGCAACTTTTGAAGAATGAACTGAAAACTCATATTTTGTTCTAAAACAGTGTTTGGATGTGATAACAAGCTGTTTTATCATGTTTGTAATGTTACACATGCATTTCCTAACAAGTAGGTAAGGCTTGCATTAAGGCGTTCAAAACAGCGTTTGCTGGCGCTGTAAGCGCTCTAAACAGTGTTTCTGAGCATAACTTGTGGCAAAAGTGCAACTTTTGAAGAATGAAAAGAAAACTCATATTTTGAATGAAAACAGTGTTTGGATGTGATAACAAGCTGTTTTATCATGTTTGTAATGTTACACATCCATTTTCTAACAAGTAGTAAGTCTTGCATTAAGGCGTTCAAAACAGCGTTTGCTGGCGCTGTAAGCGCTCTAAACAGTGTTTCTGAGCATAACTTGGAGCAAAAGTGCAACTTTTGAAGAATGAACTGAAAACTCATATTTTGTTCCAAAACAGTGTTTGGATGTGATAACAAGCTGTTTTATCATGTTTGTAATGTTACACATCCATTTCCTAACAAGTAGTAAGGCTTGCATTAAGGCGTTCAAAACAGCGTTTGCTGGCGTTGTAAGAGCTCTAAACAGTGTTTCTGAGCATAACCTGTGGCAAAAGTGCAACTTTTGAAGAATGAAAAGAAAACTCATATTTTGAATGAAAACAGTGTTTGGATGTGATAACAAGCTGTTTTATCATGTTTGTAATGTTACACATCCATTTTCTAACAAGTAGTAAGTCTTGCATTAAGGCGTTCAAAACAGCGTTTGCTGGCGCTGTAAGCGCTCTAAACAGTGTTTCTGAGCATAACTTGGAGCAAAAGTGCAACTTTTGAAGAATGAACTGAAAACTCATATTTTGTTCTAAAACAGTGTTTGGATGTGATAACAAGCTGTTTTATCATGTTTGTAATGTTACACATGCATTTCCTAACAAGTAGGTAAGGCTTGCATTAAGGCGTTCAAAACAGCGTTTGCTGGCGCTGTAAGCGCTCTAAACAGTGTTTCTGAGCATAACTTGGAGCAAAAGTGCAACTTTTGAAGAATGAACTGAAAACTCATATTTTGTTCTAAAACAGTGTTTGGATGTGATAACAAGCTGTTTTATCATGTTTGTAATGTTACACATCCATTTCCTAACAAGTAGTAAGGCTTGCATTAAGGCGTTCAAAACAGCGTTTGCTGGCGCTGTAAGCGCTCTAAACAGTGTTTCTGAGCATAACTTGGAGCAAAAGTGCAACTTTTGAAGAATGAACTGAAAACTCATATTTTGTTCTAAAACAGTGTTTGAATGTGATAACAAGCTGTTTTATCATGTTTGTAATGTTACACATGCATTTCCTAACAAGTAGGTAAGGCTTGCATTAAGGCGTTCAAAACAGCGTTTGCTGGCGCTGTAAGCGCTCTAAACAGTGTTTCTGAGCATAACTTGGAGCAAAAGTGCAACTTTTGAAGAATGAACTGAAAACTCATATTTTGTTCCAAAACAGTGTTTGGATGTGATAACAAGCTGTTTTATCATGTTTGTAATGTTACACATCCATTTCCTAACAAGTAGGTAAGGCTTGCATTAAGGCGTTCAAAACAGCGTTTGCTGGCGCTGTAAGCGCTCTAAACAGTGTTTCTGAGCATAACTTGGAGCAAAAGTGCAACTTTTGAAGAATGAACTGAAAACTCATATTTTGTTCTAAAACAGTGTTTGGATGTGATAACAAGCTGTTTTATCATGTTTGTAATGTTACACATCCATTTTCTAACAAGTAGTAAGTCTTGCATTAAGGCGTTCAAAACAGCGTTTGCTGGCGTTGTAAGAGCTCTAAACAGTGTTTCTGAGCATAACTTGGGGCAAAAGTGCAACTTTTCAAGAATGAAAAGAAAACTCATATTTTGAATGAAAACAGTGTTTGGATGTGATAACAAGCTGTTTTATCATGTTTGTAATGTTACACATCCATTTTCTAACAAGTAGTAAGTCTTGCATTAAGGCGTTCAAAACAGCGTTTGCTGGCGCTGTAAGCGCTCTAAACAGTGTTTCTGAGCATAACTTGGAGCAAAAGTGCAACTTTTGAAGAATGAACTGAAAACTCATATTTTGTTCTAAAACAGTGTTTGGATGTGATAACAAGCTGTTTTATCATGTTTGTAATGTTACACATCCATTTTCTAACAAGTAGTAAGTCTTGCATTAAGGCGTTCAAAACAGCGTTTGCTGGCGTTGTAAGAGCTCTAAACAGTGTTTCTGAGCATAACTTGGGGCAAAAGTGCAACTTTTCAAGAATGAAAAGAAAACTCATATTTTGAATGAAAACAGTGTTTGGATGTGATAACAAGCTGTTTTATCATGTTTGTAATGTTACACATCCATTTTCTAACAAGTAGTAAGTCTTGCATTAAGGCGTTCAAAACAGCGTTTGCTGGCGCTGTAAGCGCTCTAAACAGTGTTTCTGAGCATAACTTGGAGCAAAAGTGCAACTTTTGAAGAATGAACTGAAAACTCATATTTTGTTCTAAAACAGTGTTTGGATGTGATAACAAGCTGTTTTATCATGTTTGTAATGTTACACATGCATTTCCTAACAAGTAGGTAAGGCTTGCATTAAGGCGTTCAAAACAGCGTTTGCTGGCGCTGTAAGCGCTCTAAACAGTGTTTCTGAGCATAACTTGGAGCAAAAGTGCAACTTTTGAAGAATGAACTGAAAACTCATATTTTGTTCTAAAACAGTGTTTGGATGTGATAACAAGCTGTTTTATCATGTTTGTAATGTTACACATCCATTTTCTAACAAGTAGTAAGTCTTGCATTAAGGCGTTCAAAACAGCGTTTGCTGGCGTTGTAAGAGCTCTAAACAGTGTTTCTGAGCATAACTTGGGGCAAAAGTGCAACTTTTCAAGAATGAAAAGAAAACTCATATTTTGAATGAAAACAGTGTTTGGATGTGATAACAAGCTGTTTTATCATGTTTGTAATGTTACACATGCATTTCCTAACAAGTAGGTAAGGCTTGCATTAAGGCGTTCAAAACAGCGTTTGCTGGCACTGTAAGCGCTCTAAACAGTGTTTCTGAGCATAACTTGGAGCAAAAGTGCAACTTTTGAAGAATGAACTGAAAACTCATATTTTGTTCTAAAACAGTGTTTGGATGTGATAACAAGCTGTTTTATCATGTTTGTAATGTTACACATGCATTTCCGAACAAGTAGTAAGTCTTGTATTAAGGCGTTCAAAACAGCGTTTGCTGGCGCTGTAAGCGCTCTAAACAGTGTTTCTGAGCATAACTTGGAGCAAAAGTGCAACTTTTGAAGAATGAACTGAAAACTCATATTTTGTTCTAAAACAGTGTTTGGATGTGATAACAAGCTGTTTTATCATGTTTGTAATGTTACACATCCATTTCCTAACAAGTAGTAAGGCTTGCATTAAGGCGTTCAAAACAGCGTTTGCTGGCGCTGTAAGCGCTCTAAACAGTGTTTCTGAGCATAACTTGGAGCAAAAGTGCAACTTTTGAAGAATGAACTGAAAACTCATATTTTGTTCTAAAACAGTGTTTGGATGTGATAACAAGCTGTTTTATCATGTTTGTAATGTTACACATGCATTTCCTAACAAGTAGGTAAGGCTTGCATTAAGGCGTTCAAAACAGCGTTTGCTGGCGCTGTAAGCGCTCTAAACAGTGTTTCTGAGCATAACTTGGAGCAAAAGTGCAACTTTTGAAGAATGAACTGAAAACTCATATTTTGTTCCAAAACAGTGTTTGGATGTGATAACAAGCTGTTTTATCATGTTTGTAATGTTACACATCCATTTCCTAACAAGTAGTAAGGCTTGCATTAAGGCGTTCAAAACAGCGTTTGCTGGCGTTGTAAGAGCTCTAAACAGTGTTTCTGAGCATAACTTGGAGCAAAAGTGCAACTTTTGAAGAATGAAAAGAAAACTCATATTTTGAATGAAAACAGTGTTTGGATGTGATAACAAGCTGTTTTATCATGTTTGTAATGTTACACATCCATTTTCTAACAAGTAGTAAGTCTTGCATTAAGGCGTTCAAAACAGCGTTTGCTGGCGCTGTAAGCGCTCTAAACAGTGTTTCTGAGCATAACTTGGAGCAAAAGTGCAACTTTTGAAGAATGAACTGAAAACTCATATTTTGTTCTAAAACAGTGTTTGGATGTGATAACAAGCTGTTTTATCATGTTTGTAATGTTACACATCCATTTCCTAACAAGTAGTAAGGCTTGCATTAAGGCGTTCAAAACAGCGTTTGCTGGCGCTGTAAGCGCTCTAAACAGTGTTTCTGAGCATAACTTGGAGCAAAAGTGCAACTTTTGAAGAATGAACTGAAAACTCATATTTTGTTCTAAAACAGTGTTTGGATGTGATAACAAGCTGTTTTATCATGTTTGTAATGTTACACATGCATTTCCTAACAAGTAGGTAAGGCTTGCATTAAGGCGTTCAAAACAGCGTTTGCTGGCACTGTAAGCGCTCTAAACAGTGTTTCTGAGCATAACTTGGAGCAAAAGTGCAACTTTTGAAGAATGAACTGAAAACTCATATTTTGTTCTAAAACAGTGTTTGGATGTGATAACAAGCTGTTTTATCATGTTTGTAATGTTACACATGCATTTCCAAACAAGTAGTAAGTCTTGTATTAAGGCGTTCAAAACAGCGTTTGCTGGCGCTGTAAGCGCTCTAAACAGTGTTTCTGAGCATAACTTGGAGCAAAAGTGCAACTTTTGAAGAATGAACTGAAAACTCATATTTTGTTCTAAAACAGTGTTTGGATGTGATAACAAGCTGTTTTATCATGTTTGTAATGTTACACATCCATTTCCTAACAAGTAGTAAGGCTTGCATTAAGGCGTTCAAAACAGCGTTTGCTGGCGCTGTAAGCGCTCTAAACAGTGTTTCTGAGCATAACTTGGAGCAAAAGTGCAACTTTTGAAGAATGAACTGAAAACTCATATTTTGTTCTAAAACAGTGTTTGGATGTGATAACAAGCTGTTTTATCATGTTTGTAATGTTACACATGCATTTCCTAACAAGTAGTAAGGCTTGCATTAAGGCGTTCAAAACAGCGTTTGCTGGCGTTGTAAGAGCTCTAAACAGTGTTTCTGAGCATAACTTGGAGCAAAAGTGCAACTTTTGAAGAATGAAAAGAAAACTCATATTTTGAATGAAAACAGTGTTTGGATGTGATAACAAGCTGTTTTATCATGTTTGTAATGTTACACATCCATTTTCTAACAAGTAGTAAGTCTTGCATTAAGGCGTTCAAAACAGCGTTTGCTGGCGCTGTAAGCGCTCTAAACAGTGTTTCTGAGCATAACTTGGAGCAAAAGTGCAACTTTTGAAGAATGAACTGAAAACTCATATTTTGTTCTAAAACAGTGTTTGGATGTGATAACAAGCTGTTTTATCATGTTTGTAATGTTACACATCCATTTCCTAACAAGTAGTAAGGCTTGCATTAAGGCGTTCAAAACAGCGTTTGCTGGCGCTGTAAGCGCTCTAAACAGTGTTTCTGAGCATAACTTGGAGCAAAAGTGCAACTTTTGAAGAATGAACTGAAAACTCATATTTTGTTCTAAAACAGTGTTTGGATGTGATAACAAGCTGTTTTATCATGTTTGTAATGTTACACATGCATTTCCTAACAAGTAGGTAAGGCTTGCATTAAGGCGTTCAAAACAGCGTTTGCTGGCGCTGTAAGCGCTCTAAACAGTGTTTCTGAGCATAACTTGTGGCAAAAGTGCAACTTTTGAAGAATGAAAAGAAAACTCATATTTTGAATGAAAACAGTGTTTGGATGTGATAACAAGCTGTTTTATCATGTTTGTAATGTTACACATCCATTTTCTAACAAGTAGTAAGTCTTGCATTAAGGCGTTCAAAACAGCGTTTGCTGGCGCTGTAAGCGCTCTAAACAGTGTTTCTGAGCATAACTTGGAGCAAAAGTGCAACTTTTGAAGAATGAACTGAAAACTCATATTTTGTTCCAAAACAGTGTTTGGATGTGATAACAAGCTGTTTTATCATGTTTGTAATGTTACACATCCATTTCCTAACAAGTAGTAAGGCTTGCATTAAGGCGTTCAAAACAGCGTTTGCTGGCGTTGTAAGAGCTCTAAACAGTGTTTCTGAGCATAACCTGTGGCAAAAGTGCAACTTTTGAAGAATGAAAAGAAAACTCATATTTTGAATGAAAACAGTGTTTGGATGTGATAACAAGCTGTTTTATCATGTTTGTAATGTTACACATCCATTTTCTAACAAGTAGTAAGTCTTGCATTAAGGCGTTCAAAACAGCGTTTGCTGGCGCTGTAAGCGCTCTAAACAGTGTTTCTGAGCATAACTTGGAGCAAAAGTGCAACTTTTGAAGAATGAACTGAAAACTCATATTTTGTTCTAAAACAGTGTTTGGATGTGATAACAAGCTGTTTTATCATGTTTGTAATGTTACACATGCATTTCCTAACAAGTAGGTAAGGCTTGCATTAAGGCGTTCAAAACAGCGTTTGCTGGCGCTGTAAGCGCTCTAAACAGTGTTTCTGAGCATAACTTGGAGCAAAAGTGCAACTTTTGAAGAATGAACTGAAAACTCATATTTTGTTCTAAAACAGTGTTTGGATGTGATAACAAGCTGTTTTATCATGTTTGTAATGTTACACATCCATTTCCTAACAAGTAGTAAGGCTTGCATTAAGGCGTTCAAAACAGCGTTTGCTGGCGCTGTAAGCGCTCTAAACAGTGTTTCTGAGCATAACTTGGAGCAAAAGTGCAACTTTTGAAGAATGAACTGAAAACTCATATTTTGTTCTAAAACAGTGTTTGAATGTGATAACAAGCTGTTTTATCATGTTTGTAATGTTACACATGCATTTCCTAACAAGTAGGTAAGGCTTGCATTAAGGCGTTCAAAACAGCGTTTGCTGGCGCTGTAAGCGCTCTAAACAGTGTTTCTGAGCATAACTTGGAGCAAAAGTGCAACTTTTGAAGAATGAACTGAAAACTCATATTTTGTTCCAAAACAGTGTTTGGATGTGATAACAAGCTGTTTTATCATGTTTGTAATGTTACACA
The DNA here is from genome assembly GCF_052324685.1 of Brachyhypopomus gauderio. Taxonomy (NCBI): domain Eukaryota; kingdom Metazoa; phylum Chordata; class Actinopteri; order Gymnotiformes; family Hypopomidae; genus Brachyhypopomus; species Brachyhypopomus gauderio. The sequence continues at coordinate 19,036 of NW_027507623.1, forward strand.
TCCATTTCCTAACAAGTAGGTAAGGCTTGCATTAAGGCGTTCAAAACAGCGTTTGCTGGCGCTGTAAGCGCTCTAAACAGTGTTTCTGAGCATAACTTGGAGCAAAAGTGCAACTTTTGAAGAATGAACTGAAAACTCATATTTTGTTCTAAAACAGTGTTTGGATGTGATAACAAGCTGTTTTATCATGTTTGTAATGTTACACATCCATTTTCTAACAAGTAGTAAGTCTTGCATTAAGGCGTTCAAAACAGCGTTTGCTGGCGTTGTAAGAGCTCTAAACAGTGTTTCTGAGCATAACTTGGGGCAAAAGTGCAACTTTTCAAGAATGAAAAGAAAACTCATATTTTGAATGAAAACAGTGTTTGGATGTGATAACAAGCTGTTTTATCATGTTTGTAATGTTACACATCCATTTTCTAACAAGTAGTAAGTCTTGCATTAAGGCGTTCAAAACAGCGTTTGCTGGCGCTGTAAGCGCTCTAAACAGTGTTTCTGAGCATAACTTGGAGCAAAAGTGCAACTTTTGAAGAATGAACTGAAAACTCATATTTTGTTCTAAAACAGTGTTTGGATGTGATAACAAGCTGTTTTATCATGTTTGTAATGTTACACATGCATTTCCTAACAAGTAGGTAAGGCTTGCATTAAGGCGTTCAAAACAGCGTTTGCTGGCGCTGTAAGCGCTCTAAACAGTGTTTCTGAGCATAACTTGGAGCAAAAGTGCAACTTTTGAAGAATGAACTGAAAACTCATATTTTGTTCTAAAACAGTGTTTGGATGTGATAACAAGCTGTTTTATCATGTTTGTAATGTTACACATCCATTTTCTAACAAGTAGTAAGTCTTGCATTAAGGCGTTCAAAACAGCGTTTGCTGGCGTTGTAAGAGCTCTAAACAGTGTTTCTGAGCATAACTTGGGGCAAAGGTGCAACTTTTCAAGAATGAAAAGAAAACTCATATTTTGAATGAAAACAGTGTTTGGATGTGATAACAAGCTGTTTTATCATGTTTGTAATGTTACACATCCATTTTCTAACAAGTAGTAAGTCTTGCATTAAGGCGTTCAAAACAGCGTTTGCTGGCGCTGTAAGCGCTCTAAACAGTGTTTCTGAGCATAACTTGGAGCAAAAGTGCAACTTTTGAAGAATGAACTGAAAACTCATATTTTGTTCTAAAACAGTGTTTGGATGTGATAACAAGCTGTTTTATCATGTTTGTAATGTTACACATGCATTTCCTAACAAGTAGGTAAGGCTTGCATTAAGGCGTTCAAAACAGCGTTTGCTGGCACTGTAAGCGCTCTAAACAGTGTTTCTGAGCATAACTTGGAGCAAAAGTGCAACTTTTGAAGAATGAACTGAAAACTCATATTTTGTTCTAAAACAGTGTTTGGATGTGATAACAAGCTGTTTTATCATGTTTGTAATGTTACACATGCATTTCCAAACAAGTAGTAAGTCTTGTATTAAGGCGTTCAAAACAGCGTTTGCTGGCGCTGTAAGCGCTCTAAACAGTGTTTCTGAGCATAACTTGGAGCAAAAGTGCAACTTTTGAAGAATGAACTGAAAACTCATATTTTGTTCTAAAACAGTGTTTGGATGTGATAACAAGCTGTTTTATCATGTTTGTAATGTTACACATCCATTTCCTAACAAGTAGGTAAGGCTTGCATTAAGGCGTTCAAAACAGCGTTTGCTGGCGCTGTAAGCGCTCTAAACAGTGTTTCTGAGCATAACTTGGAGCAAAAGTGCAACTTTTGAAGAATGAACTGAAAACTCATATTTTGTTCCAAAACAGTGTTTGGATGTGATAACAAGCTGTTTTATCATGTTTGTAATGTTACACATCCATTTCCTAACAAGTAGGTAAGGCTTGCATTAAGGCGTTCAAAACAGCGTTTGCTGGCGCTGTAAGCGCTCTAAACAGTGTTTCTGAGCATAACTTGGAGCAAAAGTGCAACTTTTGAAGAATGAACTGAAAACTCATATTTTGTTCTAAAACAGTGTTTGGATGTGATAACAAGCTGTTTTATCATGTTTGTAATGTTACACATCCATTTTCTAACAAGTAGTAAGTCTTGCATTAAGGCGTTCAAAACAGCGTTTGCTGGCGTTGTAAGAGCTCTAAACAGTGTTTCTGAGCATAACTTGGGGCAAAAGTGCAACTTTTCAAGAATGAAAAGAAAACTCATATTTTGAATGAAAACAGTGTTTGGATGTGATAACAAGCTGTTTTATCATGTTTGTAATGTTACACATCCATTTTCTAACAAGTAGTAAGTCTTGCATTAAGGCGTTCAAAACAGCGTTTGCTGGCGCTGTAAGCGCTCTAAACAGTGTTTCTGAGCATAACTTGGAGCAAAAGTGCAACTTTTGAAGAATGAACTGAAAACTCATATTTTGTTCTAAAACAGTGTTTGGATGTGATAACAAGCTGTTTTATCATGTTTGTAATGTTACACATGCATTTCCTAACAAGTAGGTAAGGCTTGCATTAAGGCGTTCAAAACAGCGTTTGCTGGCGCTGTAAGCGCTCTAAACAGTGTTTCTGAGCATAACTTGGAGCAAAAGTGCAACTTTTGAAGAATGAACTGAAAACTCATATTTTGTTCTAAAACAGTGTTTGGATGTGATAACAAGCTGTTTTATCATGTTTGTAATGTTACACATCCATTTTCTAACAAGTAGTAAGTCTTGCATTAAGGCGTTCAAAACAGCGTTTGCTGGCGTTGTAAGAGCTCTAAACAGTGTTTCTGAGCATAACTTGGGGCAAAGGTGCAACTTTTCAAGAATGAAAAGAAAACTCATATTTTGAATGAAAACAGTGTTTGGATGTGATAACAAGCTGTTTTATCATGTTTGTAATGTTACACATCCATTTTCTAACAAGTAGTAAGTCTTGCATTAAGGCGTTCAAAACAGCGTTTGCTGGCGCTGTAAGCGCTCTAAACAGTGTTTCTGAGCATAACTTGGAGCAAAAGTGCAACTTTTGAAGAATGAACTGAAAACTCATATTTTGTTCTAAAACAGTGTTTGGATGTGATAACAAGCTGTTTTATCATGTTTGTAATGTTACACATGCATTTCCTAACAAGTAGGTAAGGCTTGCATTAAGGCGTTCAAAACAGCGTTTGCTGGCACTGTAAGCGCTCTAAACAGTGTTTCTGAGCATAACTTGGAGCAAAAGTGCAACTTTTGAAGAATGAACTGAAAACTCATATTTTGTTCTAAAACAGTGTTTGGATGTGATAACAAGCTGTTTTATCATGTTTGTAATGTTACACATGCATTTCCAAACAAGTAGTAAGTCTTGTATTAAGGCGTTCAAAACAGCGTTTGCTGGCGCTGTAAGCGCTCTAAACAGTGTTTCTGAGCATAACTTGGAGCAAAAGTGCAACTTTTGAAGAATGAACTGAAAACTCATATTTTGTTCTAAAACAGTGTTTGGATGTGATAACAAGCTGTTTTATCATGTTTGTAATGTTACACATCCATTTCCTAACAAGTAGGTAAGGCTTGCATTAAGGCGTTCAAAACAGCGTTTGCTGGCGCTGTAAGCGCTCTAAACAGTGTTTCTGAGCATAACTTGGAGCAAAAGTGCAACTTTTGAAGAATGAACTGAAAACTCATATTTTGTTCCAAAACAGTGTTTGGATGTGATAACAAGCTGTTTTATCATGTTTGTAATGTTACACATCCATTTCCTAACAAGTAGGTAAGGCTTGCATTAAGGCGTTCAAAACAGCGTTTGCTGGCGCTGTAAGCGCTCTAAACAGTGTTTCTGAGCATAACTTGGAGCAAAAGTGCAACTTTTGAAGAATGAACTGAAAACTCATATTTTGTTCTAAAAACAGTGTTTGGATGTGATAACAAGCTGTTTTATCATGTTTGTAATGTTACACATCCATTTTCTAACAAGTAGTAAGTCTTGCATTAAGGCGTTCAAAACAGCGTTTGCTGGCGTTGTAAGAGCTCTAAACAGTGTTTCTGAGCATAACTTGGGGCAAAAGTGCAACTTTTCAAGAATGAAAAGAAAACTCATATTTTGAATGAAAACAGTGTTTGGATGTGATAACAAGCTGTTTTATCATGTTTGTAATGTTACACATCCATTTTCTAACAAGTAGTAAGTCTTGCATTAAGGCGTTCAAAACAGCGTTTGCTGGCGCTGTAAGCGCTCTAAACAGTGTTTCTGAGCATAACTTGGAGCAAAAGTGCAACTTTTGAAGAATGAACTGAAAACTCATATTTTGTTCTAAAACAGTGTTTGGATGTGATAACAAGCTGTTTTATCATGTTTGTAATGTTACACATGCATTTCCTAACAAGTAGGTAAGGCTTGCATTAAGGCGTTCAAAACAGCGTTTGCTGGCGCTGTAAGCGCTCTAAACAGTGTTTCTGAGCATAACTTGGAGCAAAAGTGCAACTTTTGAAGAATGAACTGAAAACTCATATTTTGTTCTAAAACAGTGTTTGGATGTGATAACAAGCTGTTTTATCATGTTTGTAATGTTACACATCCATTTTCTAACAAGTAGTAAGTCTTGCATTAAGGCGTTCAAAACAGCGTTTGCTGGCGTTGTAAGAGCTCTAAACAGTGTTTCTGAGCATAACTTGGGGCAAAAGTGCAACTTTTCAAGAATGAAAAGAAAACTCATATTTTGAATGAAAACAGTGTTTGGATGTGATAACAAGCTGTTTTATCATGTTTGTAATGTTACACATCCATTTTCTAACAAGTAGTAAGTCTTGCATTAAGGCGTTCAAAACAGCGTTTGCTGGCGCTGTAAGCGCTCTAAACAGTGTTTCTGAGCATAACTTGGAGCAAAAGTGCAACTTTTGAAGAATGAACTGAAAACTCATATTTTGTTCTAAAACAGTGTTTGGATGTGATAACAAGCTGTTTTATCATGTTTGTAATGTTACACATGCATTTCCTAACAAGTAGGTAAGGCTTGCATTAAGGCGTTCAAAACAGCGTTTGCTGGCACTGTAAGCGCTCTAAACAGTGTTTCTGAGCATAACTTGGAGCAAAAGTGCAACTTTTGAAGAATGAACTGAAAACTCATATTTTGTTCTAAAACAGTGTTTGGATGTGATAACAAGCTGTTTTATCATGTTTGTAATGTTACACATGCATTTCCTAACAAGTAGGTAAGGCTTGCATTAAGGCGTTCAAAACAGCGTTTGCTGGCGCTGTAAGCGCTCTAAACAGTGTTTCTGAGCATAACTTGGAGCAAAAGTGCAACTTTTGAAGAATGAACTGAAAACTCATATTTTGTTCTAAAACAGTGTTTGGATGTGATAACAAGCTGTTTTATCATGTTTGTAATGTTACACATCCATTTCTAACAAGTAGTAAGTCTTGCATTAAGGCGTTCAAAACAGCGTTTGCTGGCGTTGTAAGAGCTCTAAACAGTGTTTCTGAGCATAACTTGGGGCAAAGGTGCAACTTTTCAAGAATGAAAAGAAAACTCATATTTTGAATGAAAACAGTGTTTGGATGTGATAACAAGCTGTTTTATCATGTTTGTAATGTTACACATCCATTTTCTAACAAGTAGTAAGTCTTGCATTAAGGCGTTCAAAACAGCGTTTGCTGGCGCTGTAAGCGCTCTAAACAGTGTTTCTGAGCATAACTTGGAGCAAAAGTGCAACTTTTGAAGAATGAACTGAAAACTCATATTTTGTTCTAAAACAGTGTTTGGATGTGATAACAAGCTGTTTTATCATGTTTGTAATGTTACACATGCATTTCCTAACAAGTAGTAAGGCTTGCATTAAGGCGTTCAAAACAGCGTTTGCTGGCGTTGTAAGAGCTCTAAACAGTGTTTCTGAGCATAACTTGGAGCAAAAGTGCAACTTTTGAAGAATGAAAAGAAAAACTCATATTTTGAATGAAAACAGTGTTTGGATGTGATAACAAGCTGTTTTATCATGTTTGTAATGTTACACATCCATTTTCTAACAAGTAGTAAGTCTTGCATTAAGGCGTTCAAAACAGCGTTTGCTGGCGCTGTAAGCGCTCTAAACAGTGTTTCTGAGCATAACTTGGAGCAAAAGTGCAACTTTTGAAGAATGAACTGAAAACTCATATTTTGTTCTAAAACAGTGTTTGGATGTGATAACAAGCTGTTTTATCATGTTTGTAATGTTACACATCCATTTCCTAACAAGTAGTAAGGCTTGCATTAAGGCGTTCAAAACAGCGTTTGCTGGCGCTGTAAGCGCTCTAAACAGTGTTTCTGAGCATAACTTGGAGCAAAAGTGCAACTTTTGAAGAATGAACTGAAAACTCATATTTTGTTCTAAAACAGTGTTTGGATGTGATAACAAGCTGTTTTATCATGTTTGTAATGTTACACATCCATTTCCTAACAAGTAGTAAGGCTTGCATTAAGGCGTTCAAAACAGCGTTTGCTGGCGCTGTAAGCGCTCTAAACAGTGTTTCTGAGCATAACTTGGAGCAAAAGTGCAACTTTTGAAGAATGAACTGAAAACTCATATTTTGTTCTAAAACAGTGTTTGGATGTGATAACAAGCTGTTTTATCATGTTTGTAATGTTACACATGCATTTCCTAACAAGTAGGTAAGGCTTGCATTAAGCGTTCAAAACAGCGTTTGCTGGCGCTGTAAGCGCTCTAAACAGTGTTTCTGAGCATAACTTGGAGCAAAAGTGCAACTTTTGAAGAATGAACTGAAAACTCATATTTTGTTCCAAAACAGTGTTTGGATGTGATAACAAGCTGTTTTATCATGTTTGTAATGTTACACATCCATTTCCTAACAAGTAGGTAAGGCTTGCATTAAGGCGTTCAAAACAGCGTTTGCTGGCGCTGTAAGCGCTCTAAACAGTGTTTCTGAGCATAACTTGGAGCAAAAGTGCAACTTTTGAAGAATGAACTGAAAACTCATATTTTGTTCTAAAACAGTGTTTGGATGTGATAACAAGCTGTTTTATCATGTTTGTAATGTTACACATCCATTTTCTAACAAGTAGTAAGTCTTGCATTAAGGCGTTCAAAACAGCGTTTGCTGGCGTTGTAAGAGCTCTAAACAGTGTTTCTGAGCATAACTTGGGGCAAAAGTGCAACTTTTCAAGAATGAAAAGAAAACTCATATTTTGAATGAAAACAGTGTTTGGATGTGATAACAAGCTGTTTTATCATGTTTGTAATGTTACACATCCATTTTCTAACAAGTAGTAAGTCTTGCATTAAGGCGTTCAAAACAGCGTTTGCTGGCGCTGTAAGCGCTCTAAAACAGTGTTTCTGAGCATAACTTGGAGCAAAAGTGCAACTTTTGAAGAATGAACTGAAAACTCATATTTTGTTCTAAAACAGTGTTTGGATGTGATAACAAGCTGTTTTATCATGTTTGTAATGTTACACATCCATTTCCTAACAAGTAGTAAGGCTTGCATTAAGGCGTTCAAAACAGCGTTTGCTGGCGCTGTAAGCGCTCTAAACAGTGTTTCTGAGCATAACTTGGAGCAAAAGTGCAACTTTTGAAGAATGAACTGAAAACTCATATTTTGTTCTAAAACAGTGTTTGGATGTGATAACAAGCTGTTTTATCATGTTTGTAATGTTACACATCCATTTTTCTAACAAGTAGTAAGTCTTGCATTAAGGCGTTCAAAACAGCGTTTGCTGGCGTTGTAAGAGCTCTAAACAGTGTTTCTGAGCATAACTTGGGGCAAAGGTGCAACTTTTCAAGAATGAAAAGAAAACTCATATTTTGAATGAAAACAGTGTTTGGATGTGATAACAAGCTGTTTTATCATGTTTGTAATGTTACACATCCATTTTCTAACAAGTAGTAAGTCTTGCATTAAGGCGTTCAAAACAGCGTTTGCTGGCGCTGTAAGCGCTCTAAACAGTGTTTTCTGAGCATAACTTGGAGCAAAAGTGCAACTTTTGAAGAATGAACTGAAAACTCATATTTTGTTCTAAAACAGTGTTTGGATGTGATAACAAGCTGTTTTATCATGTTTGTAATGTTACACATGCATTTCCTAACAAGTAGGTAAGGCTTGCATTAAGGCGTTCAAAACAGCGTTTGCTGGCACTGTAAGCGCTCTAAACAGTGTTTCTGAGCATAACTTGGAGCAAAAGTGCAACTTTTGAAGAATGAACTGAAAACTCATATTTTGTTCTAAAACAGTGTTTGGATGTGATAACAAGCTGTTTTATCATGTTTGTAATGTTACACATGCATTTCCAAACAAGTAGTAAGTCTTGTATTAAGGCGTTCAAAACAGCGTTTGCTGGCGCTGTAAGCGCTCTAAACAGTGTTTCTGAGCATAACTTGGAGCAAAAGTGCAACTTTTGAAGAATGAACTGAAAACTCATATTTTTGTTCTAAAACAGTGTTTGGATGTGATAACAAGCTGTTTTATCATGTTTGTAATGTTACACATCCATTTCCTAACAAGTAGGTAAGGCTTGCATTAAGGCGTTCAAAACAGCGTTTGCTGGCGCTGTAAGCGCTCTAAACAGTGTTTCTGAGCATAACTTGGAGCAAAAGTGCAACTTTTGAAGAATGAACTGAAAACTCATATTTTGTTCCAAAACAGTGTTTGGATGTGATAACAAGCTGTTTTATCATGTTTGTAATGTTACACATCCATTTCCTAACAAGTAGGTAAGGCTTGCATTAAGGCGTTCAAAACAGCGTTTGCTGGCGCTGTAAGCGCTCTAAACAGTGTTTCTGAGCATAACTTGGAGCAAAAGTGCAACTTTTGAAGAATGAACTGAAAACTCATATTTTGTTCTAAAACAGTGTTTGGATGTGATAACAAGCTGTTTTATCATGTTTGTAATGTTACACATCCATTTTCTAACAAGTAGTAAGTCTTGCATTAAGGCGTTCAAAACAGCGTTTGCTGGCGTTGTAAGAGCTCTAAACAGTGTTTCTGAGCATAACTTGGGGCAAAAGTGCAACTTTTCAAGAATGAAAAGAAAACTCATATTTTGAATGAAAACAGTGTTTGGATGTGATAACAAGCTGTTTTATCATGTTTGTAATGTTACACATCCATTTTCTAACAAGTAGTAAGTCTTGCATTAAGGCGTTCAAAACAGCGTTTGCTGGCGCTGTAAGCGCTCTAAACAGTGTTTCTGAGCATAACTTGGAGCAAAAGTGCAACTTTTGAAGAATGAACTGAAAACTCATATTTTGTTCTAAAACAGTGTTTGGATGTGATAACAAGCTGTTTTATCATGTTTGTAATGTTACACATGCATTTCCTAACAAGTAGGTAAGGCTTGCATTAAGGCGTTCAAAACAGCGTTTGCTGGCGCTGTAAGCGCTCTAAACAGTGTTTCTGAGCATAACTTGGAGCAAAAGTGCAACTTTTGAAGAATGAACTGAAAACTCATATTTTGTTCTAAAACAGTGTTTGGATGTGATAACAAGCTGTTTTATCATGTTTGTAATGTTACACATCCATTTTCTAACAAGTAGTAAGTCTTGCATTAAGGCGTTCAAAACAGCGTTTGCTGGCGTTGTAAGAGCTCTAAACAGTGTTTCTGAGCATAACTTGGGGCAAAAGTGCAACTTTTCAAGAATGAAAAGAAAACTCATATTTTGAATGAAAACAGTGTTTGGATGTGATAACAAGCTGTTTTATCATGTTTGTAATGTTACACATCCATTTTCTAACAAGTAGTAAGTCTTGCATTAAGGCGTTCAAAACAGCGTTTGCTGGCGC